>NW_025738766.1:0-5593 GCF_021292245.1 Micropterus dolomieu
TGTTCAATCATGTTTTTATCAACTTAGAAATATAGCAAAAATTCGATCTATGTTAACTTTTAAGGACACCGAGACCATTTTACACGCCTTCATCTCATCACGCCTGGATTATTGCAACAGCCTTTTCACCTGTTTAACCCAAAAATCTATTGATCGACTCCAGACTGTCCAGAACTCAGCTGCCAGGCTTTTAACCAGAACAAAGAAATATGACCACATTACCCCTGTGTTAGCTTCATTACACAGTATGTTTTAGAATTGACTTTAAAATTCTATTGATCACTTTTAAAGCTCTTCATGGCCTCTTGCCTTGTTATATTTCTGAACTTTTAGTCCCATACACACCAGCACGTACCTTGAGATCCTCGGGCAGAGGTCTGTTGTCTGTTCCAGAGTCTCGACTGACAACTAAAGGGGACAGAGCGTTTGCTGTCAGGGCCCCGAGGCTCTGGAACAGCCTGCCCAAGGAAATCAGGTCGGCTGAGTCAGTGAACTCTTTTAAGTCCCTTCTTAAAACATACTTTTATAGGAGAGCCTTTCCCGATCTTATTTGCCTTTATTTTATCCCTTTTATTTTATTGTATTTTACTAATTTTATATTTATCTTAAACGTGTATTTTAGTCTTTTCAATGTTTTCATGCTTTTATCTTGTATTGTTTTTGTATTATTGTCTTTTGGGTATTATTGTCTTTATACTTGTAAAAGCACTTTGTAACTTGTTTTTGAAAAGTGCTCTACAAATAAAGATTATTATTATTATTATTATTATTATTATACACGGTAAGCTCCGCTTTATTCTTGAGAAGCTGCTGCAGAGCTGCAGTCTCTATTCATTCAACTTACACTGTAAATTTCCAGCTAAACTGAGGCTTATTGTTGACCATTTTCTCTCTCTCTCTCTCTCTCGCCTGTCATTCACCAGTCTTGTCTGAATTTTGCATGCATGCTGTGCTGCCGACAACTACATGCACATCGCGGTTCCTCGCGGGTCTATTTCAAGTAGCCGGCTATTTAAAAACTATATAATATTCTTTGTGTGGTTCATCAACGGTGATAACTAACGCCTACACATACGCACTGACAACCCAGGGTTGAGGTTACAATTTTGGATTTATTTACACACTTTAAAAACATTTATTGAAAGTTTTATTCTTTTTATATGTTTATTTACAGCATTAAATGTTGAAATGTATATTGTAATAGGCTGTATATTAACTTAGTGAGAGAAAACTGGTAGTTCTATGTAAAATCAGACGTTGATCCTCGTTTCACTGCGAAGGTTCAACTGTGAGATTGACAGTCGAATCAGGCTCTGCCCATTGAAGGATCGAATCTTTGACTATTGGGGGTCAGTCCTAAGTTGAGTGTTTTGCTGCAGACACCTAATTTTCCTGTACCCCCCCCCCCACCCCCCCTCACAGATTGTGCTCTACCTGAGGATGTGTTTGGCCTACAGCGCCGGGGCCAAGCCCATGTCCATGCGCCTGGCAGATATGCAGGACGATGCACCGGCCATCGGCCACTACATCCAGACACTGCTGTCTTCTGAGCATCAGTCTTCAGTAAAGAGTTCTGAGGCAAACCCTGTTCATGTGTATATGGATCTGCTGCAGCAGCTGCTGTCTGCTGTAGGGGGTGAGACAAGTTAACCTGCTCTTTCCTGAGGGACATTATACCACATGATCAAGTCAGGTCTCTATTGTTATTATGGGACATTTGAGATGTTTTGTAGGTATTACATGTATCTTCTGTTAATCACTCCGAGTCAGAATTGGGTCTTGAGTTAAGTTTAGTGTAGTGGTACAGATAGGGCGTTTGCTTTATTGTTTATTTAACCTGTCATAAGTAATGTATTTAGTTATATTGTCTATATATTCATATGCATGGTGTGGTATTGTAAAAACTCACTCTCTGTGTGTTTATTTATTGCACTTCATTATTAATCTCTCAACAGGAATCCCAGTTATGTACTGTCTGCTGGAGGTGGTGTCTGTCTGCCCAGAGAAACTGGCTCCCAGATTTGTTGATAAAATTGACTGGATTAAAGTAAGTGTTTCATTTATTTGTGTTTTTATATTTTATTTTTAAGATTGGAGGAAATTCTACATTAACATTTACTGTGCTCTAATTCATTACTGAGACTAGTATCTGCACCACTAAATAATTAGTCCAGTCACTTAGCTGTGCTGTGTTGTAAATCCGTGAGCCTAATTCATATTTCACACCTGTAATGTGCGTTCAGCTGTACTAACAGATGGTTTCTTCTCCAGAGTCTGATGAACACAAATAAGGAGGACATGAGGGAGCTTGCAGCCCAGCTGTATGCTTTGGTGGTATCCACCATGATTGGCAATGAGCTGCAGATGGCTGTGCACAACCTGGTCAAAATCACCAAAGACAACCATGTATGCCACTTTGTCTCTATGGAGCACTTGATATTTGCTTTATTGCTTTAAGTGTGCATTTTTAACTTGTGTGTTGGTTTTGTTGGACCACAGAGTCCTGAGACTCAGCATGGCGCCATCTTGGCTCTCGGCTACATGGTGGGAAGGTACATGAGCAAGAAGAAAGCTGTCACCTCTAGTGACTCAATGCACGACATGGGGCAGCAAATCACCTCCCAAGAAGATCATCAACTTGTTGCCATGGCCACCAAGACAATTGGTATGTAATTATTTAGCAATATTTTCCTGCAGTTTAGATTTCATTCATTGACTTCATTAGCTTAAAGAGTCAATGTGAAGTTATTTGCTTAGATTGTGATAAGGAGTTATAAAGAAAATTGTTTTGTTATCTCCTTTCTGTAACCTAAAATTAATTTGTTTTGTCATTAAAAATTAAATTAAAACAAGTTAAATCTGTCTGTATGGGTTCCTCCCTCAGTATGGGTTAATGTGTGTGTGTGTGTGTGTGTGTTCCCATCCAGGTTCCTTCCTGGACAGCAGTAGTGCACTGCTGGCTGTAGCAGCGTGTACAGCTCTGGGAGAAATTGGGCGGAATGGCACCTTGCCAATCCCTGCAGAGGGGGAGGGCTTCACCAAACTGTCAACCGTGGAAAACCTACTGGCTCGCATCCCCTCTGGCAAGGAGAGCACAAAGGTAACCTCAGACTCCACGAAACGAAGGTGGTTGCTGTGATATTTTCGTTAGTGATTTACACTGTAGTGCTTTGCAATATGATATGGCGATGTATATCGTTTGACGGTCTATCGTTTACATCAGTATTACCCATTTCTGTTCAGTCTCAGACTAGGGCTGGGCGATATATCTGTATTATGCGTTATACCGATTATAATTTCAAAAGAGATAAAATTAGACAATACTGTTTATACCAATATAGTTTGATGTTGAGTTACATAACGTTTCCACGCAGCCATCTACTCACAAACAACAAGGAGGGAGACACAGTACTGGTCGACACTGTTGAAGACCTGGCTTGTTAAAAGAATAATAACGGTTCAGTTAGTGTTTCCCACACATACGCTTTCCTTGAGCGGGCCAGCCAGGTATATTAACGGCCACCCAGGTATATTTGGTGACCAGTGTTGGGCAAGTTACTCAGAAATTGTAATATATTACTAGTTACTTATTACTCCTTAAAAAAATAATATTACTTTACTTATTACTGGGTGTTAAAAGTAACTAGTTACGTTAGTCGTTATGTTACTATATTACTTTCCAGTGTTTCCCACAGAATGACAGTGGGGGTGGGGTTTCTAACTTTGGACCGGTTTGTGCAGCGGTGTTCACCGGAGAGAGAGAGAGAGAAAGAGGGAGCGAGCGAGGAGATGCTGCACGAATATATGCTCCTCAATCAAATATGATTTTAAATACGCCTAGTAAAAAAAAAAAAAAGTAGAAAATCAATATGTGGCGGTCAGCGTTGGTAATTATCCAAATTACAGGCGAATTATGGG
This sequence comes from Micropterus dolomieu, assembly GCF_021292245.1. NCBI lineage: Eukaryota > Metazoa > Chordata > Actinopteri > Centrarchiformes > Centrarchidae > Micropterus > Micropterus dolomieu. Next base: position 3,919 of record NW_025738766.1, read on the forward strand.
AAACATGCTTTCACAACCACCCCCCTTCACTCCCAAACAAAGCAGTCTCCCCCGACTTTTTAACTAATATCCTATTCAACAGCAGCAAGGAGTGTGGTTTTTACAAAGTATATAGCCTAGGCCTAACGTTTCTTATAACCACCCACTGAAATAAAAAAATAAAGCAACTAAATCCCAACTTTTAAACAGCTGTTTTTCTGCACATGTAACCTGTTCATAAGAGCAGTCTTCAGTAGTTACAAAACGTTAGGTTAGCGCCACTCTCTCCCGACGAGTCCAAGCATCAGTGGCAGTAGCTACCGGAGTTTCTTTCTGTAAGTTTCACGTTGGTGTGCTGTATAATGGCAATAATGGCAGTAGCTTCTTACAGCTGTGGAAAGAACGCCTCTCTCCCTTGTTCTGCTTTCTTCCTTTAGTTTTGGCTATCAGCGGACATGAAGTGGATAAGAAAACGTGCCTTTGGTGTGAGAGACTTGGGTTCAACTCCCCACTATGACACATCCACCACTGTGTCCCTGAGCAAGACACTTAACCCCTAGTTGCTCCAGAGGTGTGCGACCTCTGACATACAGTGAGGAAAATAAGTATTTGAACACCCTGCTATTTTGCAAGTTCTCCCACTTAGAAATCATGGAGGGGTCTGAAATTGTCATTGTAGGTGCATGTCCACTGTGAGAGACATAATCTAAAAAAAAAATCCAGAAATCACAATGTATGATTTTTTTAACTATTTATTTTTATGATACAGCTGCAAATAAGTATTTGAACACCTGTCTATCAGCTAGAATTCTGACTCTCAAAGACCTGTTAGTCTGCCTTCAAAATGTCCACCTCCACTCCATTTATTATCCTAAATTAGATGCACCTGTTTGAGGTCGTTAGCTGCATAAAGACACCTGTCCACCCCATACAATCAGTAAGAATCCAACTACTAACATGGCCAAGACCAAAGAGCTGTCCAAAGACACTAGAGACAAAATTGTACACCTCCGCAAGGCTGGAAAGGGCTACGGGGAAATTGCCAAGCAGATTGGTGAAAAAAGGTCCACTGTTGGAGCAATCATTAGAAAATGGAAGAAGCTAAACATGACTGTCAATCTCCCTCGGACTGAGGCTCCATGCAAGATCTCACCTCGTGGGGTCTCAATGATCCTAAGAAAGGTGAGAAATCAGCCCAGAACTACACGGGAGGAGCTGGTCAATGACCTGAAAAGAGCTGGGACCACCGTTTCCAAGGTTACTGTTGGTAATACACTAAGACGTCATGGTTTGAAATCATGCATGGCACGGAAGGTTCCCCTGCTAAAACCAGCACATGTCAAGGCCCGTCTTCAGTTTGCCAATGACCATTTGGATGATCCAGAGGAGTCATGGGAGAAAGTCATGTGGTCAGATGAGACCAAAATAGAACGTTTTGGTCATAATTCCACTAACCGTGTTTGGAGGAAGAAGAATGATGAGTACCATCCCAAGAACACCATCCCTACTGTGAAGCATGGGGGTGGTAGCATCATGCTTTGGGGGTGTTTTTCTGCACATGGGACAGGGCGACTGCACTGTATTAAGGAGAGGATGACCGGGGCCATGTATTGCGAGATTTTGGGGAACAACCTCCTTCCCTCAGAGCATTGAAGATGGGTCGAGGCTGGGTCTTCCAACATGACAATGACCCGAA
>NW_025738767.1:0-4706 GCF_021292245.1 Micropterus dolomieu
CGAGGAGGCGAGGGAGAACAGGGAGGATGCCGTGGGGGAAGTCCGAGGAGGAGAGGACTGGTGGATGAGCCCAGCCGACTGAACGGAGGACAAGGGTGAGTGTACCTGGGAGGGAAACAGACAGAGAGACAGGGTTAGAGTTCACGGAGACAAAGCACACGGAAAAATGTGAAAAAACAAAAAACACGAGAGCCTGAACGTGGAGGTGGCACCATGTATGGAGCAACGACGATCAAGCAAGAGTGGTGTGGAGAACCGGGGTTGAAATACAGGCAGAGATGAGGTTGACTTCTGGCAGGTGTGGCAGGCTGACAAGGTGGCTGATGAGGTGCAGGTGCGGGTCGTTGGCTGGGCTCAGGAGCAGAGGGAGAGAGAGCACACACAGGGGAGAAAACTCAGGGATGCAGGCAGGGAACAGAAAACCAAGGAAAAAGCAGAATAACTGATAAAAAGGAGAAAAACAAAATCAGGACACTCACCGTCAGCCGGGCTGCCACCACAACAGCAGTGACTTTCTCATTGGATAGTTGGGGCTATTTCTTTGGCCGACAGCAGCGAGGGGCTTCTAGCCCCGGTTGGTCTGTGTGCTCACTCTACCAGGGAGATGGCTAAATCCTGGGCCCTGTTTAGAGGCATGTCTATCCAAGATATATGCTTGGCTGCAAGTTGGGCTTCACCTCATACCTTTGCGAGGTTTTACGCGTTGGATGTCACTGCGCATCCTCTAGCGCACATATGTCAAACTCAAGGCCCGCAACATCATTTTATGTGGCCCGCGATTTAAAGCTTTAAAAATTCATGATTGTCCTGAAATAAAAGTCTATGCTGCCATAAACTACATCTCCCACAATGCATGTCGATTTTGTGACCCGAGAAGTGACGGCATCCCGCCACTAGATTGCGATGTTTCCCCACCCACTACGGTAGTTTTCTGACAAGTGGAGATGAGAAAAGTATATAAACAATCCCTAAATGTCCAAGATGAGAAAAATTGATGCAGAATGAAGGCAATTTCATGAATGCTGGGAAAGTGAATACATGTTTGTGCTTCAAGGAGAAAAACCGGTAGGCTAGGCCTATGTCTTTTGTGTTATGAGGCAGTATGAGTGATGAAGGATCAATGTTAGTTAAGGCTCGTGCAGACTACACCACTTTCAGCGTCGGCCAAAGGCCGTGCTGTTCACGCTACACAACTTGCTGTATTGAAGTCATTGTGGTGTTCACGCTACATGACTGATCGGTGACAGGGGTCACAGACTACACGAGCTGACAACCAATCTGTATCCCGACGCTGGTCTCCAAACCACGTCTTGTCAAGAAAACACACGTGAAATGTCAAACAGGAAATGACACGAACCTACAGACAAAACAGCTGTTGTTTGTTATTATAAAGATACCAATTATAAAGACAAAGAATTCGGGTGAAAGAATGGATTAGCACACTCAGGTAGCAGGGATTGTCTGAGCTACAGAGAGAGCTGAGGTGAGTAAAAAGTGTTTTGCGGTGAAAAAGTAGCTGCCTGCTCTGCCAGCTGCCTGCTCTCATTGGCTGGATGTGGATGTCGAGTCGGCCGACTCCTCCAGATTTTTGGCATGCTAGATATCTGGCAGATGTCTGCGATGCGTCAGAAATATATTGGGGAGCCGTTTTGATGCATTGTTGACTAGTTCACACATAATGACTGTTGACCGCAGATCAACCGCTGATTTACTCCCGATCACAGCCTGACTAAAAATCGTGTAGTGTGAACTAGGCTTAGGCTACAGTAGCCTATATGTCTGCATTTTTCCAGGTAATCAAACTATCTCTCATTAGTTGGATGTATGCCCTCTGCAAGGCTGTGTGCAGCTGGACTATTTTGTTTATCAAATGCCACATCTGTCCCTCATGTTATTAGCAGCTCAAAGTTATTTGTTTTGCCATGGTTCTGCACCTCTGGACTCTGAAAAAGTGAAAAGTTACTGTAAAAGCTTATATTAGATGATATTTGTTATTTACTTGAAATGTTTAATCTTTGATTGATGGAGTAATGAGAGTTTTTAAATCTGATAAATTTATTTATTTATGTTATAATAACACAGATAAATTTTCTTCCTAATGCTATATTTTTTACATCTGATACATGTCCTTAACTTGAATACATAATGAAATAATCAAGCAGACACGGGGAGAACATGCAAACTCCACAAAGAAAGGCCAAGGCAACCAGGGTTCAAACCCACGACCTTCTTGCTGTGAGGCGAGAGTGCAAACCACTTTACTTCACTTCGGTCTTAGGCAGGCACTACAGCTGAATTTGGTGTGACATATGTGCGCTAGAGGATGCGCAGTAATAATAATAATATAATTATATTATATTATTATTATTATTATTGTTGTTGTTATTATTATTTAATAATTAATAATAAAATTTAACTTGTGTTAAATACACCTTGGAGCACCACTCTGAGAGTGTAACAAAAGTTCAGTTTAGGTCACACAAATGAACAAATTCATCTGGGATGTTCCTGTGGTCCCAACAATAGTAATATATATTATGCATAATACAATTTTAAACTTGTAATAATTACGTTTTGCTACAGCTGAATTTGGTGTGAACTGTGGCCAAAATTGTGAGTGTATCATAGAATAAATAACACAGTCTACCTTTTACAAATGAAAAGTTGAATACATAAATAATAAAAAACACCATCGCTCAATTCAGTAAACTGAGGGAGTATAGCCTTACCTGGTCTGATATGACAAGTAACTTATGTTGGATAATGTTAGCAAGCTTTAGATAAATATAGCTCCATAACTGGTAAGCCAGTTTTCTGACCTGAGGACCATTTGTGCTTCTCTCACACTGTTTTAGCTTTTATCATTACTTTGTAATTGCTACTGTTGTCCAAAAGTTATGTAGTCTTTCTTCAGAACATCAGACTCTTGTGGACTGTTTCTTCATGTGGGACATTGTAATCAGAAGACTACAGTTCTGAAAATCAGCAATAGCAGTAGACCTCTCTTTGTATCTGTGAATTCTACAAAGTGTTGTTGTGGAAAAAATGACACGGTGACTTTCTTGAGTTATTCTAGAAATAGCTGCCACTGCTATTTGTAAATTAGACTAAAACAGTAAAAAATAACCCCTGCGTGATATATTTCCTCACAAGAACATATTAAAGTACATGTTCTGTCTTCTAATTCTTGTTTTTAAAATACATACAACAGTCATGGTGGCACTCAAGATTGCTGAAACACATTCAGATAGCAACTTTTGGAGACCTGTCATATTTTATTATGCTAATGACAACAAACACATTCAACATATAAGACAAATCGGATGTTTGTCACAGTTCCGTTTCACAGTGTCTTGTTTGTTCTGACAACAAATAAATCATATACTAAACAATGGGCTGTGTTACATGCAGTTGAATGGTAATTGTCAATTATGCCAATCAAAATCCAATTGTCCAAGCACAAATCTTGCATTATTGAATTTATATCTAATGTTCTCACCAAAGCTTGCAGACCTATTATCAGATTGCATTATCCTCTGTTGCTACACTTCCTACCACCTGTGTAAAATGGAAAATGACAATTACATAATTAAGACTGATTCCTTAATTGGATAAAAGGAAAAAGCTGATTGTAATTATTACGATGATCCTGTGCGATCAGTAAGCTTTTTTACAGAGGTCAGCTGAAGCAGCTAGGTAAACAGTGTTCAGGGATACATGGCCACGCTTGTGTGCGTTCTGTCCCAATGAAAACACTTTTTTTCAGTTGGTACAGGCTTGCCAAAAGGAACAACTTTGATGTCAGTGCCAATGTCAAAAGCTTGGATGAAATGATATCCACAAACATCTTTATTTATATAAATAAGACATTCAGCACTCAGAAGCTGCCCCCCAGCGGGCCAGCGGGCTGTGGCCTAATCAGCCAAGCAGAAAAGTCATTCTTCTCCATTGCCTGCAGATTAAGCTTCCACCCAGGAGTCATGTTTAAAGATTTATCCAACTGCATGGAGAGTGCCACTAGGTTTAGACCTATAGCCTGCCCATCATAACCCTAGCTCTATGACATATAGTGGGTACGGAAAGTATTCAGACCCCTTTAAATTTTTCACTCTTTGTTTCATTGCAGCCATTTTCCAAAAATCAAAAAAGTTCATTTTATTTCTCATTAATGTACACTCAGCACCCCATCTTGACACAGAAATGTAGAAATTTTAGCAAATTTATTAAAAAAGAAAAACTGAAATATCACATGGTCATAAGTATTCAGACCCTTTGCTCAGTATTTAGTAGAAGCACCCTTTTGATCTAATACAGCCATGAGTCGTTTTGGGTTTTTCACATCTGGATTTGGGTATCCTCTGCCATTCCTCCTTGCAGATCCTCTCCAGTTCTGTCAGGTTGGATGGTAAACGTTGGTGGACAGCCATTTTCAGGTCTCTCCAGAGATGCTCAATTGGGTTTAAGTCAGGGCTCTGGCTGGGCCATTCAAGAACAGCCACGGAGTTGTTGTGAAGCCACTCCTTCGTTATTTTAGCGGTGTGCTTAGGGTCATTGTCTTGTTGGAAGGTAAACCTTCGGCCAGAGGATCTTATTTATCACCATCTTGGAGTCCTTCAGGTGTTTTTTAGCAAACTCCATGCGGGCTTTCATGTGTCTTGCACTGAGGAGAGGCTTCCGTCGGGCCACTCTGCCATAAAGCCCCGACT
>NW_025738768.1:0-2744 GCF_021292245.1 Micropterus dolomieu
GACTGGATTTTTTCCATCTGCGCTCTGCTTTCCTGCATTCCCTTTTTAGGCTGCGAATGCTGTCATTTATCCAGGGTTGCTTACTAGCTTTAGACGTAGGCCTAACCTTTAGAGGAGCAGTAATATTTAGTGACGACAAGCAGATATGATTGAAGTGATTGACTAGATTGTTGGTGTTGGAATCAGACAGGTGTTGGCTTTGGCTCTGAAAGAATGCGCAAAACTTTGAAACACTTTGTTCATTAAAGATGCGACAACACACGGAGCTTGGTGAGGCGGCATGAGTAACAGGCGAATCACAGCTAAAAACAATACATCTGTGGTCAGATATGGTCATGTCCACTAATTCCACAGAGGAAATGCTGACACCCAGGGTAAAAACCAAGTCCAGTGTATGACCACGGTTATGTTTTTGCCCTTTGACAAGTTAAAAGAAGTGGCCATATTTAAAAAGTCAGTTGCAGTAACATTGTTGGGGTCATCAACCTGAATATTAAAATCGCCACAAAGAACAATTCTGTCATGATTTAAAACCAGAGTAGATAAAAATTCAGGAAGTTCTGATAAAAATCCTCCAGGTGGTTTTGGGGGGCGATAAATTATAAAATATGATAGGTTGCAGTTTAAGAGTGAGAACTTCAAAGGAGTTAAATTCATAACAGCATACTTGATGACATTTTAAATTTTTCCTATACACGCTCACTAGCCCACCACCACAACCACTGACCCTCGGTTGACTAAAACAATCATACTGAGGCGGACACAGTTCAGCTAGCTGGCTATAGACATTCATTTGCAACCATGATTCAGTTAAAAACATAAAATCTAGATTTGCAGACAAGATAAAATCATTTAAGATAAAAGTCTTACTTGAAAGTGATCTCACATTGAAGAGAGCCATTTTATATGTTCTAGGTGCTGGAGTTGGTGCAATTGTCCTAATCCTTATAAGATTACTATGATTGCTGTGTGGGATTATAAATTGGTTTCTGAACAGGTATCAGCAGAAACATTTTTCTTTTATCAGGGAGCAGCATAAACAGTCTATGTTCAGTAGCAAGGTGGTGGAACACAAGGTGTACCGACAAGCGGGTCCGTTCCCGTGAAACTGTCGCGGTTGTGCTCGTCTTACGCACACGCCTGCCATCTGTCATTGTTGAATTGCACAAATCACTGGAAGAGAGACTGATCCTCGCTGTTTGTGAGTTTCTAAAATCTATTACTGTTTACTAAATAGGACATGAACAGGAGGGAATTCACACGACAGAGAACCCCCGCAAAACTAGATGAAGGCCTATCAGGTAAAGTTATGTAACGCTAGCCTATAATGTTAACTTAAAGCCCCCCTCCAGACAGTTTTAACTGCTGTTTTTGGTGAATGTTCTTTCTCAAGCAGAGAATGGGGGTGTGGTTAATAGTCGGATGTAATACATTACCATGACAACCAAAAACCGACCGGCAGGAGTGTTCACTAACGATATGCTGTGTTAACATCAGTACACTGTAAAGTTTACACTTTACTGTCTGGCAGGACTTACCCATGATAGAAACTAATGTGCGCGTATCAGCTGTTATCAATCATACAGTCGATGGTCCTGTCACGCACTGCACAGGATAACTCCCACTACGTTTTATGGTGCGCTTACTTTACCGCGGGGGTGTGGGGGGTGCCTCCGCTGATGCATTGGTAAAACGGCCGTCAGTAAAATGCATGTTGTGTATATAAGACGCTGGCAGGTGAAAGCGCGACGCGTTTTCTTTCATCCAACACCGCACGCACAGATGCCATAATGAAAATGAACAGCACACTAAACCCAGAGGAGGAAACTAAAAAATAAAATGAAGATCCTCCATTAGCCAACTTTCTTCAATAACTATGCTAGTTAACTACACCTGGCTAACTACAACTTAATTAACTTAGCTAATTAACTTAAAAGACAAACCAACAATCAGACACAGAGAGACATACCTACTGTAAGTAAATTACATGATAAATTGGTTAGCTAGCTCAAAACAATGTTTATCGGTTTTGATGCTCTGACTTAACGACTTAACGAGGCGTGACGGCGTTTTTTAATGAGGCATGACAGTGCGCCTGCGCAAGCTTGGACTTATGGAATTACTATGTCACAACCCCGTTTTAACAACTAAACAATTTTTTCAACTTTGCGATAAAATAATTGTAGGTTGATTAATTAATTATAAAAACATATACACACATACACACATATATAATATATAATAATAGAATTTAAAATCATTCTTCTTACCTACAAAGCTCTTAATGGTCAGGCACCATCTTATCTTAAAGAGCTCATAGTACCTTATTACCCCACCAGAGCACTGCGCTCCCAGAATGCAGGGTTACTTGTGGTTTCTAGAGTCTCCAAAAGTAGACTAGGAGCCAGAGCGTCCAGCTATCAAGCTCCTCTCCTGTGGAACCAGGTTCCAGTTTGGGTTCAGGAGGCAGACACCATCTCCACATTTAAGAGTAGGCTTAAGACTTTCCTCTTTGATAAAGCTTATAGTTAGGGCTGGCTCAGGTGAGTCCTGAACCATCCCTTAGTTATGCTGCTATAGGCCTAGACTGCCGGGGGATTTCCCATGATGCACTGAGCTCCTCTCTCCTCTACTTTCTCTCCCTCTGTATGCAACCTCATCCCATTATTGCATGTTACTAACACAACTTCTCCCCTTTCTGGTAGTCTTGTGCTTTCTCGTCCCTCTCCTCTCTCCTCCTATCA
>NW_025738769.1:0-3315 GCF_021292245.1 Micropterus dolomieu
TCTTTGTGAATCTCCCCCACATTTTTGAATGGGTTTTGTTTCACAATCCTCTCCAGGGTGCGGTTATCCCTATTGCTTGTACACTTTTTTCTACCACATCTTTTCCTTCCCTTCGCCTCTCTGTTAATGTGCTTGGACACAGAGCTCTGTGAACAGCCAGCCTCTTTAGCAATGACCTTTTGTGTCTTGCCCTCCTTGTGCAAGGTGTCAATGGTCGTCTTTTGGACAGCTGTCAAGTCAGCAGTCTTCCCCATGATTGTGTAGCCTACAGAATTAGACTGAGAGACCATTTAAAGGCCTTTGCAGGTGTTTTGAGTTAATTAGCTGATTAGAGTGTGGCATCAGGTGTCTTCAATATTGAACCTTTTCACAATATTCAAATTTTCTGAGATATTGATTTGGGGGTTTTCATTAGTTGTCAGTTATAATCATCAAAATTAAAAGGAATGAACACTTAAAATATATCAGTTTGTGTGGAATGAATGTATACATTATACAAGTTTCACTTTTTGAATGGAATTACTGAAATATATCAACTTTTTGATGATATTCTAATTACCAGCACCTGTATATTAGCAGACTGTATGTAGCTCAGCTCCCTCTGTAAAGGAGCTTCAGCTCTTCCTATGAAATGAAACAGTTCCTTCACTCCTGGTTTCAATGGTAAACCACCACAATACTAACAATTACCTACAAAACATTCTATTCTAAGTAGACATGTTTTAAAAATACATCAATCATGAAGTAACATTTGTATTTCAAACAAACGGCAAACTTATTAGCATCATGGGAATTCTGAGGGGCGGACTTCAGCTGCTATAGCCTATCACCCCAGACTCACACAGGCTGCGTGTGAACAGCGGTTTAGTATGCTGGCTTCAACTTCCACCGGAAGCCCCTCAGCATTTCAGCAGCACTGTGCTGCCTGCATAACGTTAATGACTTGTTTTTTGTCCTTTTGTGATTCTGCTTCCTTCTTCACTGTGGACCGCATTAGTTCTATCATCCCACAAGGAGCATTTCAGAATAAGAGCGTTTTTGTGATTTTGCTGACATGTTTAAATTTTGTGGATTTTGTCATTAGTGCTTGTTTTATGTGCTTCTACTATGATTTATTAGGCTATCTAGTTAAATTGTTTCTTTTTTGTTTGTTATACCTGTGTTTATTGTTGATATTTGAGCGGGAGTCTGCACGGGGTATTTTATTTTGAAAATTGACCGGATTCTCTGCCTTCTTATGTCTGACTTGTCGGTTCATCTGCTCTGACGTGCTGTTTGACGGAAGCCGTGCAAAAACACGCTGGTTGCCTCTCTCTGGAGCGGAGCCAGAGACACTTCTGGGACGCACTGCAGCACTTCTGGTGTGAGCACAGACTAGAATGGCAGCGGTCCGCTCCGGCAGCCGCGACGCGGGCAGACTCAGTGCGTCCGGGGTCATGTAAACTTGGTATTAAATGACTTGGTAGCAGGTGGGCACCGTGATGAAGCTCCGTCCTTGTCTTGAAAACTCAGTGTTCACATAGGCTGCTTTAATGATCAGTCCCAAAAGTCACTAGACAAACATGGAAGAATATACCTAGTTTGGTACCTGGTGGTTTGTGTGAATAAGGTGGCCTGGGGTCGAGTCAAATTCCCGGCCTGAATTATTATGCCAGTCCGCCCCTGCATGTCTCCTGCCTTAAGCATTATATTATGGGAGTTGAGATACGATAAGATTCTGTGCAACATCTCAGCAATGAACCTAAAGCTAGGTTCAGACATGGCCTGTAGTAAACCTGCTGCTTCACCTTGCACATTGATTTCTCAGAGCAGTGTGGCTAGGTCATCAAATGCTCTCTGAATAACTGAGACCATGCCCAAATGACTAGTCCAACAGGCGCTTCAGTGTCTGTCCCTTGTAGGGAATGGCAAAAGTAAATTTTCTGCAGAATTTATAGAGCATGTTACACATAGTGGAAAAGACATCCCCAAAGCCTGCTCTGCTGCCAAAGCATGGGTAACCACGAAATGCTATTGGTGGTTGAAACAACGGACAAATGTCTCAGTGCAGTATTTGTTGGAGATGTTTTTGAACCCCTCATATTCACCCAACATCAGAGCGGTGCCATCATACACCTGACTGATGATCATCCCAGAACTCCGTCCTGCTTTTGTTACAGTTTTTCTCAATTGTTTACACACAAATTCTGGTACTTGAGACACAATGACCACAACATGTAACTCATTCACCAACCCCCTGAACCAATTCTGCTATACTACAAGCACAATTCCTGCTTTACACTCAAATTGCAGTTCTAAAACACACTTTTTTCAAAACACTACACACAATTCTCTGCTTTTGGCACAAGTTTCATGCAGAAAATATCATGTTTTCACAAGGAACACACTGCCATTCAAATATGCACACTGACTCATCACAAGGGCAAACACCCGTCACACAGTTTTCCAATTAGCAATCAGAGCTTTAGCATAAAAGGGCAACAGGTGAGCTCTTCAATGGAGCAATGGATGCCAACATTGGAAATAGAGGCAGAGCCAGAGGAGTGAGAGTAAGAGTAAGAGTAAGAGTAAGAGTAAGAGTAAGAGTAAGAGTAAGAGTAAGAGGACGAGGACGAGGACGAGGACGAGGAAGGCCAAGGACCGTAATCTCTGATGAGATCCGAGCCACTTTGGTTGATCATGTGGTCAACCATGGTCTAACAATGAGGGAGGCTGGGCAAAGAGTACAGCCAAATCTGAGCAGGTACACTGTAGCATCCATCATCCGGACTTTCCGAAATGAGAATAGGTAAGAAGTCTACTCTCACTAGCAAATTGCAGTACTGCATATCAATACAGTACTCAATGAGTACAGTAGTACAGTATTGCCTGTGGACTGTTCTGTAGGACTGTAAAAATACTGTAAAGTATGTTTCAAGTATTTAGGAAATGTATACCTACTTTGTATTTACAGTATTTTACTATTTGTTTGGCAGAACTGAAAGATTACCAACACAAGGTGGTCGGGAACGTCTTCTGTCTCCTGAACAGGAAACTGAAATCATAAACATGGTCCTAGAAAACAACGGCATAACATTACAGCAAATACAAAGAAAAATAATAGAAAACAATGACATATTTCAAAATATTGCTAGGGTAAGCTTATCAACACTGGACCGTGTCTTGCGCAGAAATCATCTCAGGATGGAGCAGGTCTACAGGGTGCCATTTGAACGCAATTCAGAAAGAGTCAAAGAGTTGCGATATAACCATGTGCAAGTGAGTCCCACAATTGATGCATACTCTCAACACTGTATACAGTAAATTATACATATT
>NW_025738770.1:0-5732 GCF_021292245.1 Micropterus dolomieu
ATAATCTGATATTAGTTCATTTACTAGTACAGCTTTAGAAGAGAGAGATCTGATGTTTAAGAGGCCACATTTTACTCTCCTATTAGTTTGCACTATTGTTCTTGTGGTTTTAATTTTTATGAGGTTTTTATGCACAGCTCCTCTTCTGTTTACCTTTTTAAATAATTTCGATGGTCGGGGGGCAGACACCGTCACTATAGGATTTTCACTAAGTAACTCCTGAAATGGAGGAGCAGAGAAGTATGTTAGACTGCGACTCTGCGTAGGGTTTTGGGTGGGTAACTGCTGAAAAAGAAGGGCAGAGAAGTGTATTAAACTGCGACTCTGCCTCCTGGTCTCAACTCTGGGTTGTCATGGATTTGGTCCACTAATAAACTTGGCCAGATTTCTAGAAATGACAGCTGCTCCTTCCCAAGTGGGATGGATGCCGTCTCTCCGAATCAGACCAGGTCTTCCCCAGAAAGTCTGCCAATGATCAACAAAGCCCACATCGTTTGCTGGACACCACCTCGACAACCAGCGGCAGAATGACGACATGCGGCTATACATGTCATCACTGGTCAGATTTGGCAGGGGTCCAGAGAAAACTACGGTGTCCGACATTGTTTTTGCATATGTACACACCGACTCAACATTAATCTTAGTGACCTCCGATTGGTGTAACCGGGAGTCATTACCGCCGACGTGAATAACAATCTTACTGTATTTACGTTTATCCTTAGCCAGCAGTTTCAAATAAGACTCAATGTCGCCCGCTCTGGCCCCAGGGATGCACACAAATGGAGCTACCAATGATCAGAGTTGGTTTCTCAGCGGATGAGTCACTGAGTGGGGAAAATCTGTACAGGTTGGTGATGACCCGTGGGCTTTGAATGCTTATGACTATTCCTCCTTCGGACAGTCACCCAGCCCCCCCTTCCTGGCTGCACAGGAGATGCCGGGGGACGGCTACCACAGGCTAACTCAGGCCGACTACCGTGGACTGGGTAGCTGCAGTAGGTAAAGACTGATCTACCAAGGTGCGGAGCCGGACTTCTAAATCACTGAGCCTCGCCTCCATGTCTACAAATACACTACACTTATTACATTACGCTTACCGCAGTACGTCAGCAACGTGTTGCCAAAAACAACAACATTAATAATAAAAATAACTATAAAACAATCATAAAAAGATGCAAGTTTAAAAAAAGTGTGTCTTGAGAAGAGCTTTAAAAATGTCAAGAGTCTGGGCTTCCCTGAGTTCAGGGAAATCCCAGCAGGTAAAATGCACTGTCCGGGATGTGCTCAGTGAGCTAGGATTCTGTAAAACAGAGGGCGGCAGATAGGCAGAAGTCTGAGTTAGTTCTGTTGAGGAGAAGCAGTTTGTCCATTTTGTTGGCCAGAGAGCGGACATTCGGCAGGTGGATCAAAGGGAGCACAGTGTGAAAACCCCACTGTCTAAGTTTAACCAGTGCGCAGGCACGCTTCCCCCTTCGGCGTCCCTTATAGATCCTGTACAGAGCTGCTGCTCCTCCAACTAATAACTCCGAGAAGTTCCAGGTTCGATAAAGAGCGGTGGAATAGTGTGAGCAGTTGAAAGACCTATATTTAAGAGCTCTTCTCTGGTAAATGTTACCAGAGAGGGACGGCAGAAAAGTGTATAAACAATAATGTTTTGGTTTGATTTGTTCAGTTTTCCAGAATGGCATCTTTTGTTAATTAAATAATTGGGTTTCCCCTGATTAATATTTGGAAAGAAGTGCTGTAACAGCTTTGGGTGTTCAGGTGATCAGGACCACTATAGACACTTGTGGGGTTCAGTTCTTCAGTTTGTAGTGCCTGAAATCTCAGTGTGCAGGTTCAATTTCAGATGTCACCAAAATTATTAAATGTTAATAATCAATGAAAAATCTCTCTGTCTCTCTCTCCACAGGAGTCCATTTGGGGATGTGGGCACCTTCAAACATCACCATTACTTCTAAGATAATTCATGTTGATGATATTATTGAGTTTAATACATAGTGCATATGAATCTGTGGGAGTATAGTATACCACGACATCTGGCAGTGATGGGACTGTCCAAGTCTCAGACATTAGTGCTTTTCAGTACTTGTTAGGCATGTGTTTTTATTTTTGTTTAGTTTTTTGCACATTTTTTGCAGACAGTGATTTTAAGGGGTGCTAGAATATTTACAGTTTGAAAAGGTAAATGACTGAAGAGAAAGACATGTTCACATTCAGCATGTCCTTTACATAGAAAATGAGAGAAACCTGGATATCAGCTCTCTGTATGATTGTATGATTCCTCCACATTCAGCATCTGAGCTTCTGTCACCTCTGAGTTATCTCAGCAACAGACCCTCAGGTTCTGGGGTTAATCCAGCCGTTATGTTTAAAGTACATGATGTTTAGATCCAAATAATGTATCTGTATTTGCCTTTTGCCTCCTGTCTGTTCTTTCAGTAATAAACAGATATCAGAAGTCTGTTGCCGTTTCTTCTCTTCACACTCCACCAGACAGCAGCAGATCTTTCATTGGTGGCTGACTAAATCAATCGCAACTTCCTTTGCCACAGTCTTTTTGTAATGTTTCTGTCAAACTTAAAGAGGTGGTATTATGCTTTTTGGCTTTTCCCTCTCCTTTATTGAGTTATATCTTTTTTTTGTGCATGTAACAGGTTTGCAAAGTGAAAAAGCCCAAAGTCCAGCCCAAAGGGAGTTCCCATCTCCCACAGAAAGCTCTGCTCTGAACCGCTTGATAACAGCTCGTTTGTAGTCCAGCCCTTCACTTCCTTTACTTGTGACGTCACAATGAAAAGGCGTCAAGCGGCTAGCGGGGTCAGGCACGCCCTCAAACCAAGCTAGTCTGAGCGGAGGCCCTTTGGCTCGACTCGCCTTTGTTTGGGTTTCCATTGTAGAAATGTTGGACCTGTACCTGCTTCCAGGTACTTTTTTTCATATAACCTCACCTCCATCGAGGTTCCAAGCGAGCTGAGGGATACTAAAATGTAACATGAAAACAGACAGACTGCTGATTGGTCAGAGAGAATATTCACTATTCACTGCATCATCATTGCTGCACCAGACAGAGGCCAGCAACAGAAAGTTTTATATTTTATAGTTTCCACATGGAATTTCATCACTAAATCCACTTCTGAGAAGTTTTGAGGTGAGAAATCAGCTGTGTAGATTTCCAATATTGACAGTTTTAGGAGAAGTGATGGCGGAACAAAAATGTGCTTGAATATTTTCGGAGTTGAGGAGCTCAGCAAGTGGCTGCGGGGGAAGCCTGCTGTGACCCGCGGGAGGAGCGTGTGAGGCCGGCCAGCCGCCCGCTCACAGAGCCCTCTGCTCCCGCCGTCACACAGACCGCTGCAGCAACAACGGCAGAGGAAAAGCTGGAAGGTTTTCATACCGCTTATCTGTCTTTACATTCTGAGGAAGGTTGAAACGTTTTAACTTAAAAAAGAGAAAGCTGTGTGGATCGCTGGTGTGTGTGTCGCATTGAACATTACGTCGCGGCAGTTGTGTGTGGCGTCGCTATGACAACAAACTACGTACTATCTCTGGGTACTATCTGCAATGGAAAACGGAGCAGGGCCGAGCAGAGTCGAGTCTATCGATTTGCGCTATGGTAGCATTTTTCGGCAAGGCAGCATAGATCATCAGAAACACCGGCAACAGTTCATCGTTTAGTCCTAAAAGATGACGCAACTCTGGAAATTTACAATCACAACCTGACAGTATTCTTTATTGGTTGTGAATTATATTTAAAATAAACACGGCAATGTAACTTCACAGACTGTTGAAGTGTGGAGTTGTTGTAAACGTTGGCTAACACAGCTACAGTTATAGCTATAATGCTAATGTTACACCTGATGTGAAAGCTACTGAGCAAACGTTCAAATTGTTTGGCCAATTTTTATGTAAAATTGAGTTGAAATATGGTGATTTTTGTAGTGGTTTATGGTAAGATGTGGAACAATGATGTTGTGGACTTGAGTAACTTATACCATCTGCTAGGTTACAGTCGCAGTCTGAAGCGGCTTTGATTTGGATCACACTACCTTGTTTCTTACGACCCGCCTTTCTCTGCTTCTGATAGGCTAGTAGTCCTTACCTGGGAACTGCGCATGTGCAACTCCCAACAAAGATTTTGTACAAGTAAGATGCATCACTCTGTAGCTCAAAAGCGGAGCGTACAGCTGCAGCAATGTGCAGTATGAAAAAAATATGGTGTTTTTTGAAAATTAAATCATGTAAACCTGTTCTGGTACAACCTCTAAATAACATTTTGAACCTGAAAATGAGCATAATACCACCTCTTTAAACACAGGAAACCAGAGTGCAGACACCATGGCTGAGCAGATTCCGATCTTAGAGTTTATTTACAAAAAGTTAATGATTTAAAAGCAGAGGCAAAGAAGGCAGTCCAAAATGCACGACCCATAATCCCCAATCCCCCAGATTAGTCCATTACCTATCTTAAAAAAAAAAAAAAGCAATAGTCCACACAGAGAAGGCAGGCATGAACCAAAATACTAAATCCACGGTAATCCAACATAACACTGGGAAACAGGGAGGGAAGCTTGACACTGAATGAAGGGAGTGAGACAGTCTCACAAAGATGGGAGGAAACATGCAGACTATAAACCACAGAGAGGGCAGGAGAGGCCACCTCTGTGGTACACTGGGGTAGAGAATTAGAGGATGAAGAACTGGGCAGCAGTGACTCAGTGGAGCTGGATCACAGAGAGGCACAATGATGGTGAAATCCACGTCTCCTTCTGGAAGGCTTTACCGAAGGTTAATAGGAAGGTGACCCCGTTTCTTGTGCGGGGGTTGGCAGGCTGACGGGCAGGCAGGGAAGTAGACGTAGCTAGCAGCCGATGCACCAGCAGGCTGGGAATCCGTCTCTAATCAGCTCAGGAGCTGAAGCTGGTGAAAGGTTAGCCATCATTGTGGTAGTTTCAGGGCCAGATGGCTGTAGACTCATAACCCCTCTATCTTGAAACCCTCAACAAATCTATCCTGCATTTCCCTTACACGTGGGCAGACAAGACACACATTTTCAACTAGGACAAAAGGTTGTAACGCCATAAAAATTGGGCTCTGTTAAGACTACTCTCATTCATAATTGGGCATCTGGTGCCTGAGGGTGAAATTCAGCAACATTGTAGAGCTTGTGGTTGTTCCAACACACACAAATTTGTCCATTACCTATCTTAAGGGCAAATTTTCAGAGCACAAATGAAAGTATTAAGAACTCTTCCCTGATGTGCAACTGCTCCCAAAACATTATTTAGAGCACTATCCTGATTAGGATCTTTGGGCATCTTGTGGGACTCTGTGAGGCCAAACACAGTTTTTTAAAGCAGGTTATGCGACACACCAATTGCTTTAAAAACCCTCTCACTTGCTTCTAAACATCAGCTTTTGAGATATTCAGTTTTGAAAAAACTTCCCTAGGAGGTTACAAAATTCTTAACAGTCCCTCTGAATGATTTAAAATAATAGCTCAGACTACATACTTCCCTGGTACAACAGAAGTTGACCAGTCGAGCAAAGGTGTAAATTTCAGAAATGGGACAATAGTTGCTCATGGGTCTACAAACTAAAGGGGACAGAGCGTTTGCTGTCAGGGCCCCGAGGCTCTGGAACAGCCTGCCCGAGGAAATCAGGTCGGCTGAGTCAGTGAACTCTTTTAAGTCCCTTCTTAAAACATACTTTTATAGGAGAGCTTTTCCCGATCT
>NW_025738770.1:5752-9808 GCF_021292245.1 Micropterus dolomieu
TTTTCCCGATCTTATTTGACTTTATTTTATCCCTTTTATTTTATTGTATTTTACTAATTTTATATTAATTTTTCATGCTCTTATCTTGTTTTTTTTTTATATTATTCTTTACACTTGTTAAAGCACTTTGTAACTTGTTTTTGAAAAGTGCTCTACAAATAAGGATTATTATTATTATTATTATTACAAGCGGCTTGCCAACTTTAGCGCAATCCTTCAGATTTGTGTTGTTTTGGGGAGTCCACCTCCTCGAGATCCACTGCATGGCCCATTGTCTTCCCCATGCCCCCGTTTGCTTCTGATACTCAGCTACAGCTGGACAGGGCTAACACTGCTTTCAAAGAAACTGGAGCTTTGTTGAATCCTGATACTAAATGTTTTTTTGTTTTTTTTTTAAAACCCGAAGTGACTCTCTGCCCCACCTATCCAGCAGGTGAAACAGCTGAGACACTAGGATAGTGTGTTGAAGTTGGTTTGAAAACCAGTAGGGCTACAACACCGGAATCGCGGGTGAAAAACCAAACACGAGTTCTTTTAAATAAAACTGCTGACAAAGTCAGAGCAGACAGAGAGGTACAGACAGGTGCAGGAGTGTGCTTGTGTGTTGGCGGGAAAAGAAAGGTGAGCAGATTACTGTAGTTTGTGACTAAACACAAAAATAAATTGGAGAATTAAGTAGAATTAAAATGGTGTGCAATTTATTTTCAGCTCCTGCCAGTGAAAATGTTATATTATAATCAGTGTTTTATTATGAACATACAATTGAGACCAGTGAGAACAACAACATGCTGTCAGTTATAGATCTTAGAAAGAAATAAAAACCGGAATCGGCCAAAATTAGAATCGGCAGGTCAGACCTTTTAAAAAATCTGTAACTGGAATCAGCCAGGAAAACTGTAATCTGTGCATCTCTTACTACAGCGATGATCCTGCGTGTGAACCAATATTAGGCTGATACTGTTGATCCACCGTTGTGTTGGGTACGCATTATGATGTTAAGTGGAAGATCAGTTGGCTTGCTTCCGTTAAATATTTAATATCTATATATATGTAAGAGACATCCCAGAAGAAACCTAAATTACTATGTAGCCTAGAAGTAGCAAGTTATTTAGGATAATATGGCCGTGTGGTGAACCTATGAACTTAAGTCATATTTAAACTATTGCTTTGTGTTGTTGGCCAGAAAAATTGTAGAAAGACTTCTCTCTGTGTGTACGCGTATCCTATAGACCTACAAGTGCAATTTTGGCTGTATTATTTGTGTCCCCCTCAAAAATTGCTCTTGTGAAGTTTATTGTCCCCCCCTACTGTGAGATGAAATTTACGCCCATGATATAGTGTCTGTTGTTTAAGGAGCAGACCTGACGTATATAAAATAATACAGTTTCTGTAATTTTGTAATGTTTTTATGACATTGGGCTATGATTGAGTAAATGTTCCTGTTGGAAGAGAACATGTGTTAGTGTTTTGGAAGAATAATTTGATTTTGGGACATGTTTGCTGTGTTTTGGTAGATATAGTGTACTGTGTAGTTTATGATTGTATTTTGAAAATTAGTGTTGGAGTTTAGTTTACAATGTGCGATGTTTTAGGTGTGTTAGTGCGTTAAGAGTTCAGGAAAATTGTTAAAAGTATTGAAAAAATTGCAATAGTAAAAAACTGTAACAACTACATTCTGTGATAGGCTTATGCACATATACACACGCTCTCACAGTGACATCATCACACTCCCGTACTTAGACACACACATATAGACACACACAAAAAATTGTTTGTCCATGGTTGTCAACAGGTAGAACTTTTCTTTATGTTTTTCAGTAAATTATTTATTAAAATAATTGTTATCATTCTGTCTCTCATGGCTGTGCTGTGTTGTTTATTAATTTTGCTTGACTCTTTCTCCTTTCATTCCCCCTCAGTTGTTTTCTTATGTCAGCTGTTTATTGATGTTGTTTTGCCAGTTGTCTTTGTTTTTTTTTTTGTTTTTTTGTTGTTTTCTCTCCTCCCCAAGTCACCTCCCTGTTCGTTTGCAGGTGTCTTCACTTTCTAAAATTTTTCTTCTCCTGTAGTCCCCAGCCCCATCCCCTTGCAGGTGTTATCCTTTTTATGTGGTGTCTGTTTGTGTGGTGTTTGTGCTCCAGTTCCCATTTCTTCACCTGGGCCCTTGTATTCAGGTCTTGATTCTTCTTCAGTGAAACACTACAGTGCAATGAAAACTAGATTTACTGTCATTTCAAAGCAGAGTACATATTAAATCAAGTTACTGCTAGAAAATCTCTCAAATTTGTGCATTCAATTGTATTTTCAAAATATGCTCCTCCTGGCAGGCTGTTTGGGATATTCCCATTGGTCCTTAATCAAAATCCTCAAGTCATTGACAGTCATATGCCATTCCAATTTTACCCACTTGATGGCACCATTACACACAGGGACTGTGTGTAACTTCTAATTAGAGACACAAACCTCAACTGAGTCCTACAGAGGACACCTGTTTGTCTGCAGCTTTCGCTGTCCTTGCACTGGATAAGATAAGGTTGTTTTTGAGAAGATAAACTCTCGCTCACAGTAACATTTTCTGTATTTCGGTAGGTTTCTTTAGGGCAGGAGGATAGAGTCAAATACATATAGTTCATGGGAAAAGTATCTTCTCTGTCTATTAATGACACATTAATAGATAGACACATTGCCCAGGCTCTGGTCTTTGATATGACCTTGTTTCTTGTGTTGTTGTCCTGCTCTCTGATCATAAATCCAATTTATTTTTGGATTAAAATGAACACATCAGGATTCTAAGCCCATTCTGACCTTTTGCTAAAACACATTTTAGAACATGAAATAAAATAGCAAGAATCTAATTTCCCATATTGGTTATTCCAGAGACAAGGGTCGCGATAGGAAAGTGCCCTGCAGCCAGCTGACTTCTTTTAACTCTGGGACAGACAGGAGGCCTATATTCTGAGAACAGAGAGCTTGGGATGGGTGTGATGGCCACAGCCATGGCCTCAACCAGTTGAAGAGCGGTAACCTCATGCACTGAGTTTATGCTGTGTTCTTTAGGATTAGTTTATTCATACACATTAGACATTTGTTGCAAATATTCATTTGGTTACAAATAAACTTACAGGACACTTAGTTCATTTCACATATACTTTATTTAGTTGACTATACAGAAGCATCTTTTTGGGAGCGCGCAACATTAGTTACTTTTGGATTGTCATTTTGTTTAATTTTGTTTCTGAGCTTACCAGTGTTGGATGCCACACCCAGGAGAGATCCAGGAAGTCTGCTGGCTTAAAGGGTTGGCGCTTGGAGTAGCATTGGACACTACCACTGCTTGTTATGTCTGGGGGGTGGCTTTATTCTCTCCTTAGATATTTTGGGGTTAAGATTTATATTATATTAGAGTATTTTGAGTTAAGGTTAAGTAAAAGTACATTTCTTTTGGAATACGTTTTTAGGTAGGTCTTGTTGTTGTTATGTAGTAGTGCTGTTAGTCTTCCCCTGTGTGTCAAAATTGGTCTGATCAGCCAATATATAAGTCCCCTTTGTTTCTTGTGTAGTAGGTCAGTTGTATTTTTGAGTCTGTTATGTTCATAGCTTTAGTTACCGTTTGTTTATTTGACCTCTTTTATTCAATTCAATGACAGACAGACAGTGAAGGTGATGTTGTTATAGACTAAATGAAAAATGGTACAGATATTTATAATAGTGTTAATGGTAACAATCGTAATGTTAATGATTATAATAACAATAATAACAATAGGACTAGCAACAATAGTCGTTGCAGCAGAGGGTGTCGAGCAGGAACACGGGGGCAGCAGGTGACCCGCAACCACAGATCCAGACTCCACAGCTCCAGAGCCAGAAAACCTGCAGGAAGTGATAGGAGAGAGGAGAGAGACGAGAAAGCACAAGACTACCAGAAAGGGGAGAAGTTGTGTTAGTAACATGCAATAATGGGATGAGGTTGCATACAGAGGGAGAGAAAGTAGAGGAGAGAGGAGCTCAGTGCATCATGGGAAATCCCCCGGCAGTCTAGGCCTATAGCAGCATAAC
>NW_025738771.1:0-2824 GCF_021292245.1 Micropterus dolomieu
TTACGTGAGTCCTAAAGCGCTGGCTGTCTATCGCTTACAACATGGAAAGCGATTGCAAACATCCAGTGTAGTCCCGACAATACGTTTGAATCAGCGCAACAACAACTTTCTGTTGACACAATATTGCGGCGTATACCACTAAAACAAACAGACCAGACCCACCAAAACAACTAAAACGCCACAGCAGGCTGAAACATGAGGATTTACACTGAAGACGCGTCACGCTGAACCATCGTACATATTGAGTCTCTTTATTACGCTATTTCACATACATAGAAAACCAATCACTTACTTTGAGTGATGCATGTTGTAAGTAGTGCAAAAGGTACCTCAGAGACATCAGTGAAAGATGTTGACGACGATGGTAACGGTCAACAGAAAGTTCTTCCCCGTGCTCACCCTGCAGCCATGATCAACCCAAGCTTCCTCACAAGTGAACACACACACACACACACACATTAATACAGACACCATGCCCCCGGTCACACCCACAGTAACTGATGACGTGATGATGCGTGTGCATGTACACTACAGTGCAAAGAAAAGAGAGGAAACCCAATAAAAACTCAAACAAACCCAGTGTATGGCTCCTACAATAATGTTGAGGAAAAATAAGAAATATAACTATTTCAGACCCCGCAAGTTATGTGATATGTTATATATATGTTATATGTTATGTGACCACTCACTCCGACATCTTGTCCCCATACTATTAGGCATGAATATGGAAAAAATATTGTAATATTTACAAGTAAGCTCAACCCCCCAATCCCCCACCATAATTCGAATATGTTGTCCAGTTTAAAATTTGTTTTATTCATTTTCTTACCGTGTTCATCAGCAAACGTCGTTCCACACAGAGTCGGGAGACAGAGACACGCGAGAGGAAGAAGCTTAAGAGCTGTCGAAGTCACCAGAACAATAAACATCATTTTCCACTGTTTCACCGGGTGCTCTACCGTGACCTCTGCTTAAGGGACGCTGCAGGACCGGACATCCTTCTCCTTCTCCTCCTTCCAGGTTTTCTGGTGGTTGGCATCCCAAATAGTTGCATTACCGCCGCCTACTGTATAAAATGGTTTTCACAGTTTTTATTTCAACTGCAGAATTTACCACCATGGCAGTAACTGCCAGAGATCTCTTGTCCAGGCAGACCGTGTTCTGGTCGTCTCCATTCCTTTTCGGCTCCAGGTTCTTTCCCACTGGTTCCTCCTTTCTTTCCATTCTCTTGGTAGTTTCAGCGTATGACAAACTCTTCCACTCTGATTTTAGGCAACTCACTTTGATTTCTTTTTATTAGTCTCAGACATTGTGCTGACCCCGCATGATGATTTATTATCAGTATAGGCATTTTACTTGTTCCTGCTCTTCTTCACACTGCTCTCTTTCACAGCTGTTCATCCCACATCTTCTGACTCCTCTGGATATCCTTCTGCAGCAACATCCAACAGGCTACTCCGAAGTGCCTTGACAGCGGTGCGCCACTTATCAGTCCTGTTCTCTTGATCGATGACCCGATTGGAAAGCATTTCAAACTGCTGTGGTTGGTACAGGCCGACTCATCGGTCCTCAGCGCTTTTTCTTTCTGTCTCCTTGACAATCAATAGTAGGCCTAACCATCCCGCTTTTTGTTATCCTAATCGAAAGTAGGCCTACATCTCCGAGTTTTCTTCCAACAAACTTTCCCGTCCGTTTGTGTCAAAAGTTTCCTCTCCCTTTTTTTCTTCTTCTTCTTCTTCTTAGTTAATGGCGGATTGCAAACAACTTTTAAGTGCATACCGCCACCTGCTGTACTGGAGTGTGTAACATCATATCACTCAGCTATCAACCTCAATAAGGTGCTCTCATATTCTGCTCACCAACCCAGTGTCTTTAAGAAATTTAAATAATGCCTTCCTGGAGCCGGTTGCACCAACAGGGCTTACGCCTGGTCTTAAGGTAAGTGGGTCTTAACTCTAATTCTAATTCTAAGTCCGACCTAATAGTTATGACAGTTGCACCATCCAGGCTTAAGTCCTCTTCTCGCTACATGGCGCGCCTTATACACAGACTTTACAACGAGCGGGCTTTTAGACGGGAGAGAGTTATTAGGGACAGAAGCAATCCATTGGACATTTACAATGAAGAGAAGCTGATTCAATGGTTTCGATTTTGTCGGAGAGATATATATGAACTTGTTGAAGAGCTGTCACCCGACTTACAGTTTGTGTCGGATCACAACGCAGCATTGACACCCGCATTACAGCTGTTAATAGCGCTACTTTATGCAAATGGTGCGTTTCAAAACACTGTTGGAGACATGATTAATGTCTACAAATCCACCGCATGTTGGGCCATCCGCAGAGTGTCACTGGCACTGAGCCGTCGCCTTCCACGATCTGCTCACCTCCCCACTGAGGCCGAGTCTGCGGTGATGAAACACCGATTCCTCCGGGCCTCTGGCATTCCTGGTATTGTGGGCTGCATCGATGGGACTCACATCCGGATCCAGGCACCATCTGAGCATGAGTATCTGTATGTCAACCGCAAGGGATACCATTCAATCAATGTGCAGATTGCTTGTGACGCCAATTATAACATCTTTAATTTGGTGGCAAGATGGCCTGGATCTACCCATGACGCACGCATCCTCCGAGAGAGTGCGTTATACCAGGATTTCGAGGCTGGAAGAGTAAATGGGCTGCTTCTCGGTGACAGTGGATACCCACTGAAACACTGGCTGATGACTCCTATAATTGCTCCGAGGACTGAGCAAGAACGACGGTATAACACCATCCACACCACCACTAGGTCCCTCGTTGAGCGGTGCATCGGAGTCCTCAAG
>NW_025738772.1:0-2780 GCF_021292245.1 Micropterus dolomieu
AGCATGGATTTAAACTATGAAGCAGAGGAAACTACCACAATGATTATTTTAAGCTTGCTTCTCTTTGTTGAGCACATGTCTGCACTGTAAAAATAAATTCTAATAATCTAATTTTCACAGAGTGAAGAAACCGATCCACCTGAGCTACGACATCGACGCCATCGACCCCTCTGTTACCCCGGCGACCGGGACACCTGTGGTGGGAGGACTCACCTACAGAGAGGGCGTCTACATCACTGAACACCTCTGTCAGACAGGTACGACTCAAAATACCAACAAACATGGAGCCAGACAATATTTTGTCACGGCTATACAGTAAATCTGAGGCTACAGCTGGTTAGCTGAACATCTAAACAGCTAGACTGGCTCGGTCCACAAGAAGCAAACTCCACCTGCCAGAAGCTCTAAAGCTGTATCTATATATATAGATACAGCTTGGACCAGACTTTTCAGTTTGATCTGAACCAAAATTACAAGTGTGAAACCTTCCCTGGACGTGGTCTGGAGCCTCGGCCCGGATCAAACCAACCCGGAAAGCAGTTTTTGTATGGTTTGGACTGAGACCATTTACAGGAAGATCAGCTGGAAATATAAAATGCTCTGAAATAAGGACTCAATTATAAATAAGCCACGACCGCTCATCTAAAAAACAGACTCCTCCTTTCCTGCCGGCAGCAAGGACATTTATTTAGCAAGTTTGAACTTGAACCTGTGCGGCAGGATCTTTTAGGTTTTATTGATGCGTTAAAACAACACAAATGCAAATGATTTATCACATACATCTTACATTGAAATTCAGTTCTTCCACAAAAGGTTCAATTGAGGTGCAGTAGTGTTTCAGTTCAACAGTAAACCGATTTAGTAGGTTTGGATCCAGTCCATGAAGTACAAAGTACAACATATGTCACACTTGACATTCTTGTCAAAGCTACTGACAAGACAGACACACGTCCGTTTACAAGCCAAGACGCAGCCCACATAAATGATCACAACAGGACGCAAGCATGTGAAGTTCTTTAGTGCGTTTGCATAATTACAGTGTAAAACCAAACCGAATGCATCAAAACACGAACTTTGGTTTGGAGCTTGGTGCCGACTTTCAGGTGGCCCTTAGTGCCCTTACTTTTTAAGTATTTTAAAGGTAGCCTCACTGCTGTGCTTGTCCTGCAGGTCTTCTGTCGGCTGTGGACATGGTGGAGGTGAATCCTCTGAGGGGTCAGTCCAAAGAGGACGTCCAGTCTACAGTCAGCACGGCGGTGGACCTGCTGCTCGGATGTTTCGGACGCCTACGTGAGGGAAACCACCCGCAGGATTACCAGCTGCCCCGGCCTTGATAGTGGGCGACCGCAGTTTCTCGGACTGCACGCTACCTAAAGGTCTCTGATCACCAGCAGGAACTGAACCGACGATCAGATTCATACTTAAGCACCTCAGAGATGATTAAACTTCCAAATTTTAAACTTTAACAGCCAGATTACGAGATGTCAGAACATAATGCACTTGTTTACCAAAGCTTCTGATCTGTGAAACTTTAAACCAAAGAAACTCCCTGTGAAACAAAAAGCACTTTTTATGTGATTTCTTGATTCATCTACTGTATCAATTACGTCTTCTTTTTTAAATATTCCAATAAAATATTCCAAATGTGACGTCCTCTGATTGCTCGTTTTGTCCAAAACCCAAAGATATTCAGTTACAGTTATATAAAATAGAAAGAAGCAGCAAATCCTCACATTGAAACGGTCACGTCTTGCAAATGTTTGTCATTTTTTGCTTGATAAATACTATTCTGTTGATTGATGACTTGTCTGAGCTCAAACTTTTAAACAAATTACGTCAATGTTTTAATCTTTTAAAGCCAAACAGGATGCAGAGGTCAGGGCTGGACCTGTGTCCCTGGTCAGGCCACTCTTTGTTGGGGGCTCTGTGACTTTAGACACTTTTATTCCTGCATTCTTGAGAATTTTTGCAGTTCATCATTAAATGAGCCAATAAAATACATTTTCAAAACTAGAAACAACGATCTAGCTCTCCTTGAGTAAAGCAATCACTTTTGCTGAAGCCTGAGACTTCAATTTAAACACATCACTGACTGGCTGTGACGCTTGTCCTCATCTCTCCTGTCTAATATTCACTCATGTCAGCGCCGGCCTGTGGTGGGTAAAGTCCAGTTATCCCCATAAAAATCACTTGAAATAAAAGTACAATATGACAAACCTACTCCAGTAAAAGTGTAAAAGTATTTATAATAAACTACTCAAAGTACAAGTTTGCTTGTGTTTTAATATTGTAAAGTGTGTGCAGGGCAGAGATCTTCTCTTCTTGTGTATCGGGTCTGAAACAGCCACTGTGTTGCATGGTTATTTCCAGGGAATGCACTTTGCTTGTTGGTTATCTCTAATTGAGCTCTCTTTAATACAATTATCGCTCAATTATCTTAAATCGATCAGTCTCATATCGAAGGGGTAAATTCTCATGACAGGGACTTGGAGTTAGACAACACACACACACATTCTTTTGATTACAGTGAAATTTATTAACTAATTAAGGTGACTTCTGAATTCTTATCTGAATTTGCAGAGTTAGTAGCCAGGCTGACAGAGAGTCACAGCTCTATTGAGCCAAGTATTCCCATAGCTCTCAGTAGTTACGACTTCATGAGCTTCTTTAATGATAAAATTCTAACTATTAGAGACAAAATTCACCAAGACCTGCCCTCAACTGGCACCGACTTATCTCTTAACTCAGGAACCTTAGAAACAGCTGTAGAACCAGATATA
>NW_025738772.1:2800-5686 GCF_021292245.1 Micropterus dolomieu
TCTAATATTCACTCATGTCAGCGCCGGCCTGTGGTGGGTAAAGTCCAGTTATCCCCATAAAAATCACTTGAAATAAAAGTACAATATGACAAACCTACCTCAGTAAAAGTGTAAAAGTATTTATAGTCAAAGTACAAGTTTGCTTGTGTTTTAATATTGTAAAGTGTGTGCAGGGCAGAGATCTTCTCTTCTTGTGTATCGGGTCTGAAACAGCCTCTGTGTTGCATGGTTATTTCTAGGGAATGCACTTTGCTTGTTGGTTATCTCTAATTGAGCTATTTGTCTTTAATACAATTATTTTCCATTTTTAATCTACATCACGGTATTGATGAGATCACTTTAAACGATCTGGCTGCCGAGCCTACTATTGTTGCCTGCCTGTGTCTTTTCTGAAGGACATGGAGAAAACCCAAAGCACTTGCTTTGAAATGAGGGCGCTACACATGATCTGCCTTCTCCAATAGCTCAGGCATCCAATACACTATGATTATTCCTTAAGTATCTATTGTAGCATGCATAGTTATGTTTTAATAAACTTATGAGAATTAAAACCAAATTATGAATTTTAATATTCAGAAAATATTAATTCATAAAGCTTCTCGTTTCGCAGGGCACAACCCGAGACTCCGTTCGCCCAGGGTCTCGGGATAATGGGGGTATGGTTAATAATTCTACAATTATTCACTAGTGATCAGTTAGTTAACAATTGCTCAATTATCTTAAATCGATCAGTCTCATATCGAAGGGGTAAATTCTCATGACAGGGACTTGGAGTTAGACAACACACACACACTCTTTTGATTACAGTGAAATTTATTAACTAATTAAGGTGACTTCTGAATTCTTATCTGAATTTGCAGAGTTAGTAGCCAGGCTGACAGAGAGTCACAGCTCTATTGAGCCAAGTATTCCCATAGCTCTCAGTAGTTACGACTTCATGAGCTTCTTTAATGATAAAATTCTAACTATTAGAGACAAAATTCACCAAGACCTGCCCTCAACTGGCACCGACTTATCTCTTAACTCAGGAACCTTAGAAACAGCTGTAGAACCAGATATATGTTTAGACTGTTTTGCTTCCCTCAATCTTTACCAACTAACTTCAATAATTTGGGTGCGTACATCCTTCCGTTGTGTGTTTTTGACTGATAATTGGAGGTTTTTCATTGATTTAAAGACTTTATTAAGTAATAAAACTTGAATGAATTAACTAGTAGGTGTTTATGGCAATAAATTTATCATTAAAAAAGTATAGCAGTGAGTTATAAGTAAAGGAGGAATCTCCGGGGCCAGCAAAGGATCAGTAGGAGGTTTCGTCATTGATTTGGAATCAAGTCAGTCTTTATTATTAAACAAGTGAAGAATAAATTGAAATAATGACAGTAAAGCAGTAAAATGGTATAACGGTGAGTCAAAATTAAACAGCACTATAAATTACCTTCAACAGCATGCAGCAAAATAAGAGTGAGTTCCAAAATTAAACTTTGTCAAATCTTTGCTAAAGCTTTGTGTGACAAACTTACCATCATTAAAGAACTAAAGAATAAATTGAAATAATTACAGTAAAATAGTATAAAAGTGAGTTAAAATTAAACAGATTTTTAAATTACCTTCAACAGCATGCAGCAAAATAAGAGAGAGGTCCAAAATTAAACTTGTTAAAATCTTTGCTAGAGCTTTGTGTAACTTGCCATCACTATCACTCCAAAGCTGTAGCCTAGTCTTAAACTTGTGAGTCTTAAAACTTTAATCCTTCTAGAGTCTGTGTCTCTTCTTCTCTGTCCTCTCTCTTTCTGGTGTAGCATAGGCTGTGCAGGGTGAATTGAGGAATGTGCTCCACCCCCCGCACCTCCTTCCATACCTCCCTCTGTTTTCTCAATGAGCCGTGTTGTGTGTTTTAACTGTCATTAGCATCTTCAGGTAATCTTGTAGACCAGTTATGGAATAGAGTTATCTATAACCCCAGACTCCGGTTAAAAACGGTCTGGGTTTATCAGACAGAGTTCATTTTCGAAACAGGAACCTATTTTTATCAGCCGGAGACAAGACGGAGTTTGGAGCTACAGATTATATAATAATCTGGTTGTACCAGAAGTAACGGTCCCCAGCCCCACACCAGTTATCTCCCACATGCTGTCACATACAAAATAAGAGGGTGGGCAGAGTTCCCGTGAGCCAATGATAAGAGACTAGGAGGGGTTACCATAGGCCAATGATGGGAGTCTGTGAAAATAAAACCAGAACATTGTCTTCAAGAAATTGCCAAGAGGGCACTTGGATCCTTGAGCAGTATCTACCTACCAAAGAGGGGACCTCCATGCGGTTAATTTTGTTCAGCTAATGAGTGTTTGTATCTGTTAAAGACTTCTTGTTTCTTTCAAAAATGGACATCAGTGTTAGTAATATTTAAACATTTCTCTGTGATACAAAAATATTCACAATATTCACTTTATTGAGAATTTACAGTTTTACCTGTTATTCAGAAATAACTTGGATGCATGCCCAAATATCAAAGATTGCAGTATTAGCAGCAAAAGGTACTTTATCCAGGGTTCAATTATATAAAATGTTTTATTAGTGCAGTCATTTAAACTTTCTCTTCAGGTTTGTCTGTGGTGCTTGGTCATTTGGTGAAGTAGGCCTTTTTAAAGGGCCTTCATCTTTATCTTATTTTGTATTTGCTCGTCATAATTATAAATTAGGACTAAAATGCTCAGCAGCATGATCCTATTTTTTCACTAAAAAGTATCACTAAAACAGGTTTATCAACTTTTACTAAACCTTTGGAATAATTCTGTCCCCAAATATTGTGAAATGAAATTGACCAGTTATAGACAAGATTTCTATCAATTTTGCAATGTACTTGTTTCTTCAATCTAAATTTTA
>NW_025738773.1:0-3522 GCF_021292245.1 Micropterus dolomieu
CTATATTCCTCATGTTTGACTCTCAGAATCAACATGGAATAAACTGCAGCTACAACATGGCACACAGACACACTGACCTCCACAAACTCACCTGAAACATCCAGCTGGTAGATTCTGATTGGCTCAGTCTTGATGGTGGCTCTCTTACGTCTTGAACCTCCTGCTGCAACTCGACACTCGTATGTTCCAGCGTCGTTGCTGCTCACATTCTTCAGAATTAAAGACACGTCTCCGTCCTTCATCTCTCTGTCCACCAGCTGCACCCGGTCCTTAAATGATGAATGCTGCAGTTCTGAAACTGAGCCTCCATCTCTGTGAAAGACAACGTACTCTGACTCCAGGTCTGGTCTGCTCCACTCTGCAGCTCTGATGGAGGCTTCACCAGCCTGACATGGCAGAACAACATCATCTCCAGGTTTCACTTGTACCACATCTAAAAACAATAAAAACATCCAGAGAGAAAAAGTTATTACATTTCAAAAGGACTCCACAGGACGATACAGTGAGAACATCTTTTTTTAAACAGAAGGCCTCTTCACACCTGAGATCATGGGAACATTCAATAATTAGTCACAGCTGTGGAGACGTTACAGGATTTTATTCCCACATTGTTTATAAGACTACTCTCAAATCATAAAACAAAGCGATCAAAATGATATACACTATCAAGCAGTCAGTAAATAATACACCAACAAATAGAAAATATATTGTTCAAAACATATAGTTCTCCGGGAGAAGTACATTTTTAATCTCAAAACAAATTTCATATTTTTCATTGACTTTTGATGAATGAAAACATGTTCTATCATAGTAGCAAAAAATTGATCAGAAATTATACTCTGCTTTGCTCTTGCAATATATTTTGTTCTTCCTCCTCCTTGTACTCCTATTTTTACACTTCTGTACCCTCCATCTCACAAACTTGTCCTTTGTTTCTGTGATACTGTAATTCTTGTTCTTTGTTGATATGAACCTGCAACCAGTCAAAATCTATTGAGCAGTCTGTTCTCTAAACAAATGGAAAGCACAATCTTCAGGGCCAGACAACCTGTTTGCTCTCTGAACTGGCTTATATTGGTTGTGTCACATGATTTGAAACAAGTGAAATAAATTTTGAGTGGTCGTGTTTAATTAATGATCTTCTCTATTTGTATTTGATTGTTGTCTGTTGTGTTTACCAGTATGGATGACATGTGCATTAGAGTGAAGAATGTGTTTAGAGTTCTGCATAAAAGTCTAAGTGAGATCTGCAAATTGTGTTTTACCATGTGAAATGGTTTAAGGTACTGACGACAGACTGCACAGTTAGCTAAATGAGTTCAGGCAACTGCGAACTTTGTTCAGCCAATGGGTTTTAGTGTTTTAGCAATTGAGAAAAACTGTAAATGGCAACATTCACACAGCTTATCAGAGCCCTCAGTGACGTCTCTTTAAACACAGACAGACATGAGAGGAAACAAACCAACTTGTGACAATATAACATTAAAGTACTAATTATAAATCCCATGTAAACCTGTAATTTGGTGCAGTCAGCACTTCTTTATTTAATATTTACTACTGTCATAAAAAAAAAAATCAGTTCTGGAATTAACAGATTTATTACCATGGAAGTATTCTGATAAATACACATAAACACATATAAAAACACCATCTCTCTCTATATATAGTGTTATTGTATTACTGTATAAGTAAGCACATCTTGAGCAATTTACAATCCAGAGTCAGATTTCTCGTATGTGTGCACATACCTGGCAATAAAACTGATTCTGATTCTGATATCTCTTGTCAGTAAATTCTCTTGTGTACCTATGTCCCTGGCAGCAGGTACCAGGTGAGGATGAACTCCATGATGTGATCAAAACTGATGACTTGCAAAGTCTCATTCTGTTCAATTCACTCTTGACTTCATTAAAAGCAAAAGTGTCTAATAAGTTCATCATTGTTTGATTTGATGGCTTCAGGGACCAAACCAGAGAAAACAAACATGTGATGTGTTTCAGCAGGTTAACGTGTTGCTTCAGAGCCACAGTGATGTCAGGACATCTGTTTGTTTACTATTGTTTCATTCAGCCAATTAAATAACAACCCAAGAACCTTATTCAGGAGTAACCGCTCTAAATAAAGAGTCTCTGATATAATGGAAGATGTTATTTAAAAGTATGCATTTCTTAAACAAAAACACAAACAAGCTTTTACAAACTTTCTAACGTTAAACAGTCTCTGCTGCTGCTCTTCATCAACATCTAGGTTTGAAATCTGATAAGACACACGTCACACCCTCCGTCCCTTTTGTTCGTCCCTCCCTCTATTTCACATCATATTTAAGCAACACGCCTTTTTCAAAACTGCGCACTTTCTCCAAACAGTCTGACAGTCTGTACGATCACTCTGAGTAACTGACAAACTTAAGTAAAATCATTTTTAGAGACACATTTTAATATGTTGTACTTCTTATAAATATAGGACACTGCCCAAACTATTTCATGATAAACAGTTCCTCCATTATTTATACACCTTCCTAAACCCAGTATTTTTATTAAAAACAACTGAAATGAACTCCATTATTATATAAGATTATCAAAGTAAATATTTTATCTTTCAAACATACGAACATTTTCTAGAACAAGATGACATTATTTTATAACACTGATCAAAAGTTTTATCTTTTCATAATAAAATCTCATATTTACCAGAAGCTGCTGGAGACAGAAGGACCAACAGGAGCACAAACTTCTCCATGAGGGAGGAGGTGAAGTCCGTCTGCTGCTGTGACTGTGCTCTGACTTTGCTCTCTGCTGCTGTAACTGCTGGGAAATTCTTCGCTGGCAGAGCATAATGTTCACACTGAGAAAATGGGCGTGCTCTGTCTGTGCTGCACTGCAGGAAGTAGTTAGGCGGTATGAACTGCTCCACCCTGTGGTGGAGTGGGCAGATATCAGAGCATGATTTACAGTGGGTACGGAAAGTATTCAGACCCCTTTAAATTTTTCACTCTTTGTTTCATTGCAGCCATTTTCCAAAAATCAAAAAAGTTCATTTTATTTCTCAGTAATGTACACTCAGCACCCCATCTTGACAGAAAAAAACAGAAATGTAGAAATTTTTGCAAATTTATTAAAAAAGAAAAACTGAAATATCACATGGTCTATTCAGACCCTTTGCCGTGACACTCATATTTAACTCAGGTGCTGTCTATTTCTTCTGATCATCCTTGAGATGGTTCTACGCCTTCATTTGAGTCCAGCTGTGTTTGATTATACTGATTGGACTTGATTAGGAAAGCCACACACCTGTCTATATAAGACCTTACAGCTCACAGTGCATGTCAGAGCAAATGAGAATCATGAGGTCAAAGGAACTGCCTGAAGAGCTCAGAGACAGAATTGTGGCAAGGCACAGATCTGGCCAAGGTTACAAAAAAATTTCTGCTGCACTTAAGGTTCCTAAGAGCACAGTGGCCTCCATAATCCTCAAATGGAAGACGTTTGGGACGACCAGAACCCTTCCTAGAGCTGGCCGTCC
>NW_025738774.1:0-3080 GCF_021292245.1 Micropterus dolomieu
CCCTCTCTCTCCCTCCCTCCCTCCCCCTCCCTCTCTCTTATTATTATTAAAAACAGAAATCTTTGTAGCATAAGTTGAATCGCACTCCACCGTTTCTGTTTGCCAGGGTGATTATCAGCTGGGGAGGCCAGCAGACCACACAGGAATAGATCAACACCATGAAACGGTACAATATGCACAGTGATTGTTGTTGTTCACATAGAACAAATGAGTTGCATTGTTCTGTAAAATCCATGACATGTGCTGCAGGTTGCTGGGGGGGACAATAACACTATTTCCTACAATGATGAGAATACAGACTCATCTGATGATGAAGCCTCAGATGAAGATCTAACGGTGTGTGAGCCTGTCATGTATTACAGAGACAAAAAAGTCTTGTTACAAATAATAAAATAATCTTACCAGGATGTGTCATTCAGCTTTTTCCCGTCTCTCAGGCTGAACACCTGTCAAGTGGGCCATCGGATGACAGAGGGGAGGATCCACTGCATGAAATGGTACGGGGTTTTTTTTGGTCATGCAGTAATTGTTCCACTTAGGACAGAGAAACTGAACTCACAGGTGTTTGGCTTAACTGTGACTTTTGGTGCTCCTCTATTGCAGCATGTTGAGGGAGGCACAAACGCTTCAGATGAGAGTGCAGATGAAGATGTAATGGTATGTAGGATTGCTTCCATTATTAGATTGACAAAAATGTATGTGTCAAACAGTTCCAGTAAAAATCTATTTTTAATATGTTATAGATCTGTGTGTTTTTGAGATTATCGTGTGTTTTTCTAAGTTGTTGTGGTGGTCTATGACATCAACTCTTGGTAAGTTTGTGCCTATACCTTGCTGTTTCTTATGATAACTATGTTCTTGATGACATGGTAAGGTCAAAATGTTACCTGCTCAGTTAAATAAAAAATTCTGCAACTACAATTATATGGCTACTTGCTGCATTTTTCTCCACTGAAAATGCACTGAAAGTGCTCTTTTGTACCTGGCCTTAATATAGGACTAGATATGGTCATAACTACCTTTCTGTGTCTTTGCAACTTCTGTATCATAGCACGAAGAACAGACTAACTCAGCTCCATCTGACAACGATACTCCAGAAGATCCAACGGTGTGTTTTTGTTTTCTTTTTACCATATATTAGCTTATTTTGTGTAAATATTGAAAGTAACAGTTTATTTTTCCATCATGTGAAGGGCTCATTGCATGGATAAAATCTGCTCTCAAAATACAAATTCAAAAACAATCAAACTGTAGGCCCTATGTTGGTTGCAGTGATAAGATTTTAAACAGGCCTAATGAAAATCGAAAATCAATATGTGGCAGTCGGCGTTGATATTGTGGTGGGCCGCCACAAATAAATGAATATACGGGAAACACTAGATCCACTGTTTAGTATTAAGTGTTCTGACCATAAAAATTGTTTAAAGCCACAATTAACCATCTGGTTTCTTCAACTATCACTCAGGAGCAAAAATGTGCCATTATAATGATTTGACATTTATCATAACGTTACGTTCTTGCCTCCTACCCTCCATCTTTGTTGTAAACCCTGAACACATTTCAGGCAGAGAAAAATTTCTTGCTTTAAGCCCTGAGCTGCAGAAAAACGTGTAGCATTTTTACAAGAGCAGCTAACACTGAGATCTTCGATTTAGAAGCTGTTAGCAAGTCAGACAGACAAACCAAATCTTAAAGTTCACTATAAGTTCATTTTCTTCAATCAAGTTTCCCTCAGCGCTCTCATAAAAACCAAAATACAACCACACTTCAGAGCGAAAAATCTTCCTCTGTGTTGTCACCGACTCAAACAAACCCGCGTTACATAGTGCGCATGCTCACTTTGGTTGATGCTGGATATTTGCTTGTGTTTATCAAAGTGCAGTAACCGAACCCAGTTATCCTGGTAATTAAAATGTGTACGGTAATAATAACTGTCGGGATTTTTGCCATGGTTTATCGTCATACCGGCAATCGTTTCACCCGTTCTTCCTGTGCTCCCCGTATTCGTATTCGTACACCAAGTGTTCAAAGAGCACCTGTATGTGATTCAGCAGTAATTATAGTCCTTTGTCTTAATTATTTATTTTGTTTGGTATCGATATATATTAAGCTTGGATTGTAATAAATATATTTTCCTTTGTAATCCTTTATTAGGAGCATGTTTTAGACCCAAACTTCAATGATGAAAAGAAGATTTATGCTGGTTCTTCAGTTACAATGGGGTCTCTCCTTCTTCTTCTCTTGGCATTCATCCTGAAGCATGGCCTGTCAAAGGCAGCCAAGACCTCCCGGAGCTCCTAAACTTTGTGGTGCCTGGATGTGTGCCAAAGTCAGGTTGGTTTTTAAAGAAACACTTTCTTGATTACAATGACAAGACAGAACTTCATTTTTACTGTCCCAGCTGTTCAAACTACCTTGGTGTTGAGCCAGGTAATAAGTGTGGAGTGTGCCAGCAGAACTTCAACAAAAAAGGTCTACTTGAGAAGGCATACTATTTCCTTGTCATGCCACTCAAGGTTCAGCTAAGAAATACCCTGGCCCATGTACAATCAAAGCTACGGAAACATTTCACAAGAGATGCCTGTGTTTGTGATATCAACACTGGAACAGAATACAGACGCGAGACACAGGGAGTACACACACCCCAGGGATGCACTTAACTATGGCCGCTGGCTTCGCTAACAAAATGGAGCTGCCAATGATCAGAGTTGGTTTCTCAGCGGGTGTGTCGCTGAGTGGGGAAAATCTGTTAGAAACGTGAACAGGTTGATGATGCCCCGTGGACTTTGAATGCTTATGACTATTCCTCCTTCGGACAGTCACCCAGCCCCCCCTTCCTGGCCGTTCCGCACAGACTACCGGGGACTGGCTAGCTACAGTAGCTAAAGACTGATCTACCAAGGTGCGGAGCCGGACTTCTAAATCACTGAGCCTCGCCTCCATGTCTATAAATAAACTACACTTATTACATGTACCATTACCGCTAAAGGAGGCAGAGGAGTAACTGAACATCTGACACACCAAGCAGGAGAAAGTAGGAGAGAGAGAGGGAGAAGGAGAAGCCATCGCTAGCTGCTAAG
>NW_025738774.1:3100-4848 GCF_021292245.1 Micropterus dolomieu
TAAGACCAAACAAATCAATATCATAATCTGATATTAGTTCATTTACTAGTACACCTTTAGAAGAGAGAGATCTGATGTTTAAGAGTCCACATTTAACTCTCCTATTCATTTGCACTATTGCTCTTGTGGTTTTAATTTTTATGAGGTTTTTATGCACAGCTCCTCTTCTGTTTACCTTTTTAAATAATTTCGATGGTCGGGGGGCAGACACCGTCACTATAGGATTTCAGCTACCACAGGCTAACTCAGGCCGGCCCGCACCGACTACCGGGGACTGGCTAGCTACAGTAGCTAAAGACTGATCTACCAAGGTGCGGAGCCGGACTTCTAAATCACTGAGCCTCGCCTCCATGTCTATAAATAAACTACACTTATTACATGTACCATTACCGCTAAAGGAGGCAGAGGAGTAACTGAACATCTGACACACCAAGCAGGAGAAAGTAGGAGAGAGAGAGGGAGAAGGAGAAGCCATCGCTAGCTGCTAAGCTAAAGTACTATAGCGTCAGCTACCAAAACTTTAGAACAAGTATGAGATTGAACAGCAGTCACTAAAAGATGGAAAGAACTGTGAGTGCTTAGGCAAAATTACTGTAAAGAATAAGTGTTTAGCGAACAGTTGGCCGCTGTAATCAAACAAATGTAACTGTTATTTAGCGAGAGCAGCACAACACGGTACCAAAACACAAGTACCGGAAACGGAAATGAGTCGACACGCTTACCGCAATACGTCAGCAATACGTCAGCCAGAACGTATGTGCTCTGCTAAACATTAGGGTTCTTAGTAATGACTTTCTCTGTTAATGATCTTATCTGTGAGGAAAAGTTAGACTTTAATTTCTTAACAGAAACCTGACTTGGCCCTGACGGTACTTACCTTTGTATCTGAGGCATCACCTCCTAATTACAACTTTATTCACACAATACGGGATGGGAAGAGGAGGAGGGCTGGCAGCAATTTTTTCAGAAATTTTCAAATGTAAGCATTTACAACTTGGTAGTTTCTCATCTTTTGAATATCAGGCAATCTTACTTAATAACAATTCTTCTCCCATGCTACAAATCACCATCTATCGGCTGCCCAAGCACACATCTTCTTTTATACCTGAAATATCAGAACTATTGTCAAACTGTTTTATTAATTATGACAGAATTGGAACATTATTTCACTTACAGACGAAATAACAAATTGAAGGTGGAGGGGCTATTATTATTATCAAATGTCCAGGTGTCCAGGAGCTAGGGGGTGGAGCTGACGTACTGCGGTAAGCGTGTCGACTCATTTCTGTTTCCGGTGCATGTGTGTTGGTACCGTGTTGTGCTGCTCTCGCTAAGTAACAGTTACATTTGTTAGATTACAGCAGCCAACTGTCCGCTAAACACTTATTCTTTAGAGTAATTTTGCCTAAGCACTCACAGTTCTTTCCATCTTTTGGTGACTGCTGTTCAATCTCATAGTTGTTCAAAAGTTTTGGTAGCTGACGCTCCAGTACTTTAGCTTAGCCGTTAGCGACTTTAGCTTAGCAGCTAGCGATGGCTTCTCCTTCTCCCTCTCTCTCTCCCACTTTCTCCTGCTCGGTGTGTCAGATGTTCAGTTACTCCTCTGCCTCCTTTAGCGGTAATGGTACGTGTAATAAGTGTAGTTTATTTATAGACATGGAGGCGAGGCTCAGTGATTTAGAAGTCTGGCTCCGCACCTTGGTAGATCAGTCTTTAGCTACTGTAGCTAGCCAGTCCCCGGTAGTCGG
>NW_025738775.1:0-2990 GCF_021292245.1 Micropterus dolomieu
TATTGTAATCTAAACTAAATATTTAATTTTTAGTTACACTTACAAAATAAGGACAATTCTTATGTAGCAAAAAACCCAAAACTACAAGTGTTAACAGCGTCCAAATAACTCTAAATGTAGTCTTTCAGTAACATATAGACTATGTCCCTCATTCTAAACTAAAGCCTTACTCATAACTAAGTCACTAGTCACGCTAACAGGCCTCCTCTTTCCCTTTCGTAAAAAAAGCTAGAATTATAAAATAAAATATAGTTTACAACTTCATCAACTGGAAACTTCAAGAGCTAAAGTTTGATCCTTCTACTGAGAACAAGCTCCCTTTTGCTAATTAGGGTTTATTAGACTATTACAGAGGTCATGAAATCCAGAATCCTTCCCTTGGTGATGAAGTATTCAAATGCTAGTTAGCTACTTTGTTGACATAACAGGACAGTAGTTTTCTGTTGATGAAAATAAAACAGAAGGTTATAATAAATCTCCTATAGGTAAAAGAATAAAAATCAGCTTCTTTATTTTGGCTCAACCGTGATCTGTGCTAATAACATTTATTGCGCGTTCCAAAGCTCAACAGGAACCAGCAGCTTCAACAACAAAAGTCTGTAACAATATCTATCATATGGCTTTTTATTTTTTATGTAATGCCCAGATTTACCACGGGGTGCTTGACTAGCCAGAACAGGATGTTCAGCAGTCTTACACTGTTTCATTGCAGGTCTTACATTCAACCATAGTGGCTAGTTTGCCCTTGACAATAAGGTTTTAGTAAAAAGTCTCATTACTGCTGCAACCTCTTTTTTGAGACCATGCTGTTTCTATTTTTTTTCTAGTGCCCCCTTCCATAGCATTTTTTCAGAGACACTACAAAAGAGGAAAACGGATTGCCATTGATAACCCAAACTCTAGGGTTAACTCGTAATTTTCATTACATTTGTTATGTAGTAAATCTACAACTTCAAAGCAATTTAGTGATCACTACCATGTAGTGATCAAATGCCAATGCTGTCTCTCTCTCTTCCCCATATTTATAATGTGTAAAACTAATACCGCAAAACTCATCAGGATCAATCTTCTATGCGTAAGTTAACATGTTGCAAATTTTACCCTTGCTACTAAGAGTTAGTACATGACACGCAACATTAGTCCTCATTTTCCGAGCTGCTTTCTGAGCTGCTTTTGTCAAGCTTTGTGAGACGTGAAAACATTTATTTCACCCCCACAATGTTTCTACATCACTGAAAAGAGCATGTGAAAATCTAGTTTTGGGGAGAAGTCTGTTTTTGCTTGTGATAAGCTAGCCCAAATCACACCTTCAAAACTTCTAGTTTCACATTTAAAAAATCTTGCCCCCGCCTTCATACTATTTACCTGTTTTGTGAAGCACATGCAGGAAGGATTGAATTACAATCAGCAGTGGTTTTACATGTCAACATTAGGTTATTGCAGCAAATGGACAGCAGAACAACAAAGAAGCCCCCTGCTGTGAGGAAGCATTTTGAGTAACAGAATTACATATCATGACAAATACATTAGTATGTACCACCGGTTGTTGTGGCACTAAAAACTGAGTTGATGTCTCACTATGACTCTGAACTGATAGTAAAACACATACTTTTGTATTTGTATTATATTGTATATATTTATATTGTATGTGTATTTACCATGGGGTTCATGCCCTTCCCTTCTCATGTTCGCCTGTTTGTCCCTCTCGTCTGTGTTCTTGTTACACGGTGCAAAAGAAAAAATCTTATCCATTTTAACCAAAACAATACATATGTATAAATATTTACAACTTTACTACAAGTGTTATGTCAGTTACAGGATATTATAAATCTAAAACTTCAAAGCAATGTTAATTACATTTTCATTAGCTTCAGAGTATTCTACAGCAACTGGCTAGGAGGTGTATTAAGTCATCTGGAAATCATGAAAGTGATGGCAATTTTTTGTGAAGTTATATGTAATGGGCACTTATCTGACCAAATAGTAGTCTAAAGTGAAAAGGGCAAATGCTTGAGTGACAAAAACAATGCAAAGCAGGAGAGCAAGAGTCAGAGAGACCAAACTAACATTGGTTTATATGGGGACAAGCAGCTGTACTGTCCCACAAAATACTAATGAAGACACTAATTTTAAATTTAAAGTTTGGTGATGTTGACACTGACATTAAAATAGCTTTAAAAGCGGCTTGCTAGTTAAACATTTCTATTCGGGCATACCTGTAGAGATGTGCCTTCCAGAGCGGTTTTAATATATTGGGGTGGAAAATAAAAACATGTATTAAGAATATATTTAACATAATAATTTAATAGAAATACGGTAGCTTTGCTTAGCCTACAAGCAATGAATCAATCGCCTGACTCTCTCCATCCCTGCAGAATGTACAGGCTAGTATACCACAATATAGTTGATCGTGTGTTATACGCTAATTCCAACGTTTCTTTTCTTGATTCCCATGTGGAGAGACAAAACTTATTAAATGACGTGTACATTTTGACTGATTTTCCACAAATGTAGCAGTATGTTACAGTGGGGGAAATAAGTATTTGACCCCTTGCTGATTTTGCAGGTTTGCCCACTTACAAAGAATGCAACAATCTACAATTTTAATCATATGTACATTCTAACAGTGAAAGACAGAATCCCAAAGAAAATTCCAGAAAATCACATCATATGAATTTATAAAAATTTATAACCATCTGATGAGGAAAAACAAGTATATGACCCCCTACCAAACAGCAAGTATTCTGGCTCCTACAAGCCAGTTACTCTTTCTTTAAGACACAGCCCCAATCCCAACCAATTATCTACATCAAATACACCTGCCTCACCTCGTTACCTGTATAAAAGACACCTGTCAACACCCAAACAACCAGCATCCAACATCACCACCATGGGCAAGACCAAAGAGCTTTCTATGGACATCAGGGACAAGATTGTTGATCTGCACAAGGCTGGGATGGGCTACAAGAGAATCGGAAAGCAACTTGGAG
>NW_025738776.1:0-2863 GCF_021292245.1 Micropterus dolomieu
TTGCAGGATGTTTGTTTAGCGGCTGGCTGGGCCACTCCGCACACATTCATTCAGTTTTACAGTCTTGACCTTCCTTCGGCACCTGGCACTCGTGCGCTCTCCTCTTAGTCGTGCCACTTTATTGCACACAGGGGCAGGCGGGGTTTTCGGCACGGTTTAGTGGGTATCTCGTTCCCATAGTGTCGTAACCGACGCAGTTTGAGTTCCCTCGAAGGGGAACGTCTCGGGTTACGTATGTAACCCTGGTTCCCCGAGAAGGGGAACGAGACACTGCGTCAGCCCGCCGCACCTCTCTCCCCGCCTGAAGTGCCTGCTTCATAGTTAAGCTAATGATGAGTGTGTACAGGTGTGCTTTATACTCCTCCGGTTATTCCGTCACACCTTACCGTTCTAGCAACAAGCCAATAGGATTGGAGTGATTTCATTCACGTTCAGACCTGCTTCGCCTAGAGGCGTTCCCATAGTGTCGTAACCGACGCAGTGTCTCGTTCCCCTTCTCGGGGAACCAGGGTTACATACGTAACCCGAGACGTTTTCATCGTTGTCCTAATAAACACCTGCACATGAAGAAAAACCTGCATTCTGCATTTATACTGAGCCCGTTCTCAATGCAGTGCATAAAATAGGCTATCAACGCTTTGTCAGGCTGTATCAAAGTGTAGTTGGCCTATTTGATGCCCTCAGTTGAGAACGTGTAGTTATACTGTAGGCCTGTAGGTGTACTGCTCACAAGGCACAGGATAATTTCTACTGGCAGAATTCGTTTGTATTATTTATTGATTATCTGTATTTATTGATATTGTGATTGTGTATTAATTAGGCCTATTGAATAACCCAGAACATATCAGAACAGATTATAGTGTCTTTTGATTCATCAGCCTAAATGTTTCAGGGGAAATTGGATTGATGTAACTCATTTCGAAGCCATCACTCAGTTTTTGGCTTATTTATTTCATCTTCTGAAATCCTTTAACACCACTCCATAAGTTTTTATTTGCAAGTCACATCACTCGTCACAATCAATCACATGAATCCAACACCTTTTTTTAAAGCAACAGCACATTCATTCATACATTTCATCAGCTGATTTTACTCAGGGAGCCACGGCTGCTTTCATCAAATGCAGTCTTTGAGATCGGATAGATGTGCAGTTTAGAGACTTATTTTATCATTTACTAAGTTTCATTGGAAATTATGATAGATGATATAAAAAGTGTTTCCTGGCAGACTATCCAACACTCTCTGAATTTAATTATTTCCATAATAAAAGTTAATAGGGGAAATAACAGGAACAGACGCACAGAGCATGCTGGC
Organism: Micropterus dolomieu; assembly: GCF_021292245.1. NCBI lineage: Eukaryota > Metazoa > Chordata > Actinopteri > Centrarchiformes > Centrarchidae > Micropterus > Micropterus dolomieu. The sequence continues at coordinate 1,315 of NW_025738776.1, forward strand.
CGACCGGTGTGTGGAGCAGACAAACTCGGACTCCCTTGTTATTGTTCACTGTGACTTTAACAGGGGAAATCTCAGCCAAGAACTCCCCAAATACAGACAGTTTATAAAGTGTCCAATCAGAGAGGGGAACACTTTGGATCACTGCTACACCACAGTTAGCAGTGCCTATCATGTGTGCTCCACTGGGACACTCTGATCACGTGATGGTCCATCTGATTCCTGCTTACAGACAAAAACTAAAGCTCTGTAAACCTGTAGTGAGGACATCAAAGAAGTGGACTACTGAAGCTGTTGAGGACTACCAGTCATGTTTGGACTGCACTGACTGGGATATTTTCAAGAAGGCTATCAACCACATTTTCCCCTCCCTCCTCAGAGCTGGCCAGCTCCACCCCCTCTCCTCCTCTCTCCATCACAGAGAGGGAAGTCAACGGTCTCTTCAGGAGGCAGAAACCCTGCAAAGCAGCTGGGCTGGACTCTGTCTCCCCATCCACCCTGAAGCACTGTGCTGATCAGCTGTCTCAATTTCAGTTCAATTCAATTTTATTTATATAGCGCCAAATCACAACAACAGTTATCTCACAGCACACACCGTACTCTGTGATGTTATTTACAGAAGCCCAACAGTTCCCACCAAGAGCAGCACTAGGCGACAGAGGCAAGGAAAAACTTCCTTTTAAGAGGCAGAAACCTCGAGCAGAACCATGGCTCAGGGTGGGCGGCCATCTGCCTCGACCGGTTGGGGTGAAGGAGAGAGAGAGGGAGAGAGAGAGAGAGGGCAAGAGAGGAACAGAGAGAAAAAGAGAGGGATGGATGAGAGGGAGGCAGCCTACACAATATACACACAGAGGTACAGACAGTAAAGGTGATGTTGCTATAGACTGAATGAAAAATAGTACAGATATTTATAGTAGTGTTAATGGTAACAGTCGTAATGTTAATGATTATAATAACAATAATAACAATAGGACTAGTAACAATAGTCGTTGTAGCAGAGGGTGTCGAGCAGGAACACGGGGGCAGCAGGTGACCCGCAGCCACAGAGCCAGAAACACCTGCAGGAAGTGATAGGAGGAGAGAGGAGAGGGACGAGAAAGCACAAGACTACCAGAAAGGGGAGAAGTTGTGTTAGCAACATGCAATAATGGGAAGAGGTTGCATACAGAGGGAGAGAAAGTAGAGGAGAGAGGAGCTCAGTGCATCATGGGAAATCCCCCGGCAGTCTAGGCCTATAGCAGCATAACTAAGGGATGGTTCAGGACTCACCTGAGCCAGCCCTAACTATAAGCTTTATCAAAGAGGAAAGTCTTAAGCCTACTCTTAAATGTGGAGATGGTGTCTGCCTCCTGAACCCAAACTGGAACCTGGTTCCACAGGAGAGGAGCTTGATAGCTGAACGCTCTGGCTCCCATTCTACTTTTGGAGACTCTAGGAACCACAAGTAACCCTGCATTCTGGGAGTGCAGTGCTCTGGTGGGGTAGTAAGGTACTATGAGCTCTTTAAGATAAGATGGTGCCTGACCATTAAGAGCTTTGTAGGTCAGAAGAA
>NW_025738777.1:0-1572 GCF_021292245.1 Micropterus dolomieu
ACATGACAAAACAGCAAAGGAGTTTCATCTGCAGATCTCCTCTGCTGCAGTGACAGACTCTGCTGTGTACTACTGTGCTGTGAGGCCCACAGTGACAGGAAACACCAAAACTCTGTACAAAAACCTGTGGAGCAAAGACAACAGAATACTCCACAACGTCCACTAGAGGGAGTCCCACACTGTTAAACTTCAGTGGTTTATGATATAGTCAGGATTTGTTGTGCTAGTGATTAAACAAAACAAAAAAATGTGACAGCAGTATGTGGAAGATATTACAAGTTCTGAAATGTTATTTTAAGTCAATTCAGACAAAGGATGATAATTAAATGTTGTTGGATGGTAGCTGGACAAAATAAAGTGTTTATATAAAGAGACCATCACCACTCAGTCCTCCATGAATGGAGTCCTTTCTCTTCACTGCTGTTTGATCCTTCAGGAGTAAATAATTAAAATGTCCATTCTGTAAAAACACATGATGTCAAGGCTCTGACTCAGCATCTGTCAGATAAACAGGAACACCACCACCTTTCCTGTCAAGTTGAAAAACATTTCTAAAATAAAAATTTGAAGGGGCTGACTCAATGAGAAATGGTGCACTGCTACTATTATCTATCCAAGTTTCAATTAAAAGTGCAAAGTCAAAATAGTAGGTAGTAATAAGATCATTAAAAGTGGAAAATTTGACAGATGCAAACAATCTTTGTCCTTGGAACTGAAAATCTACTCTGTAGGTGATTTATTTTGTAAAGTCATCTCATGATTTGATGTGTCCTCAAACTTGACGCAAATGTAATAATGTGAATAATATTGTTTGAGTAAAAGAACATTGTTTGAGTAAAAAAAACAAAGTGTTGAATAAGTAGTCAATGTGGGTGTCATGTGTAATTGAATAGTATCGTCTGCATAAAGATTGACCTCAGTGACGACCTTCACATGTTCTGTCAAGAGTCAATCAGTGTTACCTTTTCAGTTACTTGTTACCTGATGGAAATGTTGTGATTTAGTGAATAACAGCACCACAGCAGAGACAAACTCACTATTTGTCAGAGTTGTGAGGGCAAGGAGGGAGGGATTAAGGGAGGAGCAAAACTGGGACTCAAGGACAGAAAAGACACAAACTTTCACAGTGGCGTTTGATCCAAAACCAGACAGATTCTCTTTCTCTTTAAGATGCTGTCAGTGAACTTCAGTCTGTTTGTGACTTTGTTTCTGCTCACAATAAGAGGTAGGTGAGATCATCAACATTAAGAGAGTTTCACTGATAGAAACCTTTAGATTGTAAAGTTACAGAGTTATCTCTTCCTTCAGGTGTCAGCTGTGAAGAACTCACTCCAGTCAGGAATGAAGAGTTCGCTTTAGAAGACAGCTCTGTTACCCTGTCCTACAAATACTCTAAACAAGCAACTGCTCTTGATTATTTCTTTTGGTATCAACAATATCCAGGAAAACCACCAGAGTTCCTCATCTTTCACTTGGGAACACAAAATGCAACAAACTCTAGACTGTCTGCTAAAGTGAGTGATGATAAAACCCATCTGGATCTGCAGATCTCCTCTGCTGCAGTGACAGACT
>NW_025738778.1:0-1651 GCF_021292245.1 Micropterus dolomieu
CTTCCCTTCGTCACACAGCTCCGCCGTTCACCGGAGCAAATGTCTCAAGCGTTGATAGGCTATTTTTTCGCGACTTGTAACGAATCAGACAGAGCATTGCGTCACTACTGAAGTAGCACTGATCACTCTGAAGGGGGATAAATTTTGTCCCCACTGGGGATGAAAGTTATTCAGCAGAGGTAGGGATATATAAATCAGAATGGAGGAACCCCCCCTCCGATTATTATTACTAAATATAGCCATTTTGCTACAATTAGGCTTCAGGCAACAGCTGACCTGACCTTTCTTTTCTCTGTCAGATGGAAGTATTTCGAAAGTTGTGTGGCGCTGTGGAGAACCCCCAGCTGTAGTGCATGGATCATGTGTAAAATTCATCCAGCCAGAGGGACGATCACGAGCGGTTTACAGACTAGGACCTACTACACAACCCATTGTAGGTACCGGAGAGGGAGTGGGCCTCTGGGGTGTACAGGGCCAGGGACAGGAGACCATGTGGCCAGTAACTAAAGTCATCCTTCTTTGTGACTGGAGTCTGACTGGAGTCCAAGTCATGTGATTAGAGTCTACACCTCTGATCTACGTGTATCTGTTAATGGGTGTGGATGTAGATTGTTGTTTCTGTTGTGTTCATGTGGTACAGGAAAGGACAGAAGACAAATATCCATCTTTTTCAGACGAGTATTAGCCTTTAGACAGTTTTGTGTGATGTAAAAGGACAATGGATTTTCCCTCTCGCCCAGTGTTCCTCTACCTCCACCTGGAGGTGCCTTTTAGTTAATGTGCCAAATGCATACAAACAGCATATTGTGTGTGTGAGCGCACTTCCTCTTTCTGTATTAGCAACATGCATTTCTCATTAAGCATCTACAGCAACACTACTTCTGTTACTGCAGTGAAAAATGTAGTTTTACCTGTGCTGTTTTAAAATCATTTTATCTTTCAGGTGTCTATAAATAGAAACCTGCAACAGAGTGACTTACACCAACAGAGGCATCCAAAGGCTCAGCAGTGGACATTTTTTGCACGGACGAGAGTGATGAAGAACACAACATCCTCCCTTTTTGACTCCAATTTTTTTGGACTAACTGACATACAGGACTTCTCATGTTTTGATCTACCTGCTGATTTAACAGATGTGAGGAGCAGCTATGAGTTTAACAGCAGCAGCGAGTGGATTTGTTGTTTTCCTTCTCTCAGTACAAGGTACTGTACATCTTTATATTGTGTTAGCACACTTCAGAAAATCAGAGGAAGGTGGGTTTTAGTAAATAATCATTTTTGATTTGTGATGTTATGCAATGTGGTGCGACCCCTGCAACCCTAGATATTAATTTCTCTTTCTTTAAATTGAAGTTTTTACAAGACTACGACAGTTTTTTTTACACCAGCAGACTCTCGTTGCGTTTATACCTTACCAATGTAAATGTCATAAACTAAATTATATAAAATGATGATTATGAACAATGTTTAATGTTTAAAATTGATAAGTCAAATGCTTAAAAAATATTTGCCACAGTTTACCTTCATCTCATACCTGAACACAGTTATAATTTCAACTTCTACATTTAGAACAGACTTGGGAATCAGCCAAAATTAATTTTAAACCTTGTGGCGATTTCTGTCTCTAGAATAAGTCTGTAATGTTTTATAT
>NW_025738778.1:1671-3021 GCF_021292245.1 Micropterus dolomieu
TGTTACTGCAGTGAAAAATGTAGTTTTACCTGTGCTGTTTTAAAATCATTTTATCTTTCAGGTGTCTATAAATAGAAACCTGCAACAGAGTGACTTACACCAACAGAGGCATCCAAAGGCTCAGCAGTGGACATTTTTTGCACGGACGAGAGTGATGAAGAACATTAACCAACATTGGGTCTTGAACGTAGTCCTCAATGGCAGAAACCTTTGAATATTTTAAATCCTACATTGTTTACATCCATGTTTACACATGTTTCTTTAGCACCAACTGTTGATCAGTGGAAAGTGAAACCACTGGCAGCAGTTTATAAAGCCTCACCCAAATGCTGACCTGTTAATGTTTGTCCTCTCCTGCACGAGACAAACACAAAATGGACCTGCTCATAAAACATCACTGTTATTTCCATAAACTTTATTTTAAGAAGTTACTACTGCATCATTTGCAAAACAGCAATAAGAATAAAAAACATTCTAAGAACAAAACTAATCATATATTAATTTCAACTTGCAAAGATTTACTGACATCATCTGTTGATGCATATTAATAATGTAAAGAGGAAGGAAGCCAGGGCAGCGTTTAACAACTTATCAACAACTGTCCCACGCACAGAGAGACAAACTGTCCTCAAACACAGCATCCTCCCTTTTTGATTCCAATTTTTTTGGACTAACTGACATACAGGACTTCTCATGTTTTGATCTACCTGCTGATTTAACAGATGTGAGGAGCAGCTATGAGTTTAACAGCAGCAGCGAGTGGATTTGTTGTTTTCCTTCTCTCAGTACAAGGTACTGTACATCTTTATATTGTGTTAGCACACTTCAGAAAATCAGAGGAAGGTGGGGTTTAGTAAATAATCATTTTTGATTTGTGATGTTATGCAATGTGGTGCGACCCCTGCAACCCTAGATATTCATTTCTCTTTCTTTAAATTGAAGTTTTTACAAGACTACGACAGTTTTTTTTTTACACCAGCAGACTCTCGTTGCGTTTATACCTTACCAATGTAAATGTCATAAACTAAATTATATAAAATGATGATTATGAACAATGTTTAATGTTTAAAATTGATAAGTCAAATGCTTAAAAAATATTTGCCACAGTTTACCTTTATCTCATACCTGAACACAGTTATAATTTCAACTTCTACATTTAGAACAGACTTGGGAATCAGCCAAAATTAATTTTAAACCTTGTGGCGATTTCTGTCTCTAGAATAAGTCTGTAATGTTTTATATCACACCATACAGTATCATCCACACTCACACAGCAGCCTGACCACAGGAAGGAAAGAAGCCGAGCTCCACCCTTCTAATATTTAATCTAGAGCTTTTTTCATACTTTTC
>NW_025738779.1:0-1505 GCF_021292245.1 Micropterus dolomieu
GACCTTAACCCTATAGAAAATCTATGGGGTATTGTGAAGAGGAAGATGTGATACGCCAGACCCAACAATGCAGAAGAGCTGAAGGCCACTATCAGAGCAACCTGGGCTCTCATAACACCTGAGCAGTGCCACAGACTGATGGACTCCATGCCACGCCGCATTGCTGCAGTAATTCAGGCAAAAGGAGCCCCAACTAAGTATTGAGTGCTGTACATGCTCATACTTTTCATGTTCATACTTTTCAGTTGGCCAACATTTCTAAAAATCCTTTTTTTGTATTGATCTTAAGTAATATTCTAATTTTCGGAGATACTGAATTTGGGATTTTCATTAGTTGTCAGTTTTAATCATCAATTAAATGAAATAAACATTTGAAATATATCAGTCTGTGTGGAATGAATGTATACATTATACAAGTTTCACTTTTTGAATGGAATTACTGAAATAAATCAACTTTTTGATGATATTCTAATTATATGACCAGAACCTGTATATGAGAAAAAAAATACTTTTGTTGTGAATTGCTGCTATAAATAAAATTTAATTGAATAGATAGTAAGTTGATTAGTGCTTTTAATTAATACATTTACTGAGTGTCCACTGCTCACTTTTAAGGTCTGACATTAGTCTGTCGCGCTTTTTCTCGCTGTTTTAATACTGTGGCCGTGTTTCTTTATTTTTTTTTTAATATTATGTGTATTTTTTCATCATAAACCTTCTTTACACATCGTGAGTAACAGCGAATAAAGTATGCTTCACACGTCTTTTCCATTTCAGCATCAATGAATCTGTAATCGACCGTGTGGTCTCTTGAAGAAAGTTGTTGACGCACATTTATCTGAATTACTTACACCTGGCTTGACATAGTTGCACCTTCTGAGCCTGATAAAGCCAGGATGCACTGATCACACTAGGTCAAGCCTAGCTTTATCTCTTATCCTGTGATTTCAAAGTGATGAATTAATAGAAAGCATTATATAAGCATTGTGCAATGTGCTGATCAGCACCATCATCCCAGCCCTGCTGCAGCACAAGTTCTCCCAGCTGAACATGTCTGACTCCACCTGCAGGTGGCTCACTGACTACCTGACGGACAGGAAGCAGCACGTGAATGTGGGAAAACATGTCACCTGGCAAAACAAGAGTCCAGCCCCACACCCTCCCCCATCATCCTGAGTGACTCCCCTGTCACCACTGTGGACTCCTTCCGCTTCCTGGGCACCATCATCTCCCAGGACCTCAAGTGGGAGCTGAACATCACCTCCCTCACCAAGAAGGCCCAGCAGAGGATGAACTTCCTGCGGCAGCTGAAGAAGTTCAGCCTGCCAAAGACAATGATGGTGCACTTCTACACCGCCATCATTGAGTCCATCCTCACCTCCTCCATCACCATCTGGTACGCTGCTGCCACTGCCAGGGACAAGGGCAGGCTGCAGCACATCATTCACTCTGCAGAGAAGGTGATTGGCTGCAATCTTCCATCACTTCAGGACCTGCACGCCTCC
>NW_025738780.1:0-734 GCF_021292245.1 Micropterus dolomieu
TGACAGGGAGACAATACAGGAGGAGGATAGGGAGACAACATAGGAGGATGACAGGGAGACAATACAGGAGGAGGACAGGGAGACAACACAGGAGGAGGACAGGGAGACAACACAGGAGGGGAACAGGGAGACAATACAGGAGGGGAACAGGCAGACAACACAGGAGGATGACAGGGAGACAATACAGGAGGAGGACAGGGAGACAATACAGGAGGGGAACAGGGAGACACCACAGGAGGAGAACAGGGAGACAACACAGGAGGATGACAGGGAGACAACACAGGGGGGGAACAGGGAGACAACACAGGAGGGGAACAGGGAGACAACACAGGAGGATGATAGGGAGACAATACAGGAGGGGAATAGGCAGACAACACAGGAGGATGACAGGGGGACAACACAGGAGGGGAACAGGCAGACAACACAGGAGGGGAACAGGCAGACAACACAGGAGGATGACAGGGAGACAATACAGGAGGAGGATAGGGAGACAACATAGGAGGATGACAGGGAGACAACACAGGAGGAGGACAGGGAGACAACACAGGAGGGGAACAGGGAGACAACACAGGAGGAGAACAGGGAGACAATACAGGAGGAGGACAGGGAGACAACACAGGAGGAGAACAGGGAGACAACACAGGAGGGGAACAGGCAGACAACACAGGAGGATGACAGGGAGACAATACAGGAGGAGGACAGGGAGACAACACAGGAGGAGGACAGGGAGACAA
>NW_025738781.1:0-667 GCF_021292245.1 Micropterus dolomieu
CTCACCTGCTTTTAGCTCACCTGTCTTTAGCTCACCTGTCTTTAGCTCACCTGCTTTTAACTCACCTGTCTTCAGCTCACCTGTCTTTAGCTCACCTGCTTTTAGCTCACCTGTCTTTAGCTCACCTGTCTTTAGCTCACCTGCTTTTAGCTCACCTGTCTTCAGCTCACCTGTCTTCAGCTCACCTGTCTTTAGCTCACCTGCTTTTAGCTCACCTGTCTTTAGCTCACCTGCCTTTAGCTCACCTGTCTTTAGCTCACCTGTCTTTAGCTCACCTGCTTTTAGCTGACCTGTCTTTAGCTCACCTGTCTTCAGCTCACCTGCTTTTAGCTCACCTGTTTTCAGCTCACCTGCTTTTAACTCACCTGTCTTTAGCTCACCTGTCTTTAGCTCACCTGTCTTTAGCTCACCTGTCTTTAGCTCACCTACCTTTAGCTCACCTGCTTTTAGCTCACCTGTCTTTAGCTCACCTGTCTTTAGCTCACCTGTTTTCAGCTCACCTGCTTTTAACTCACCTGTCTTTAGCTCACCTGTCTTTAGCTCACCTGCTTTTAACTCACCTGTCTTCAGCTCACCTGTCTTTAGCTCACCTGCTTTTAGCTCACCTGTCTTTAGCTCACCTGTCTTTTAGCTCACCTGTCTTTAGCTCACCTGTCTTCAGCTCACC
>NW_025738782.1:0-458 GCF_021292245.1 Micropterus dolomieu
CAGAAAGAGGAACGTGAATGTGAACAGACAGAAAGGTGAATGTAGACAGCCAGAAAGGTGAATGTAGACAGCCAGACATGTGAACGTGGACAGCCAGACAGGTGAACGTGGACAGCCAGAAAGGTGAACGTGAACGTGGACAGCCAGACAGGTGAACGTGGACAGCCAGAAAGGTGAACGTGAACGTGGACAGCCAGAAAGGTGGACGTGAATGTAGACAGCCAGACAGGTGAACGTGGACAGCCAGAAAGGTGGACGTGGACAGCCAGAAAGGTGAACGTGAACGTGGACAGCCAGACAGGTGAACGTGGACAGCCAGAAAGGTGGACGTGAATGTAGACAGCCAGACATGTGAACGTAGACAGCCAGACAGGTGAACGTGGACAGCCAGAAAGGTGAACGGGAATGTAGTAAGCCAGACAGGTGAACGTGGACAGCCAGAAAGGTGAACGGGAATG
>NW_025738783.1:0-683 GCF_021292245.1 Micropterus dolomieu
TGTATCTACAGCTCTGACCTCTGACCTGTATCTACAGCTCTGACCTCTGACCTGTATCTACAGCTCTGACCTCTGACCTGTATCTACAGCTCTGACCTCTGACCTGTATCTACAGCTTAACCTCTGACCTGTATCGACAGCTCTGACCTCTGACCCGTATCTACAGCTATAACCTCTGACCTGTATCTACTACTCTGACCTCTGACCCGTATCTACTACTCTGACCTCTGACCCGTATCTACTACTCTGACCTCTGACCCGTATCTACAGCTATAACCTCTGACCTGTATCTACTACTCTGACCTCTGACCCGTATCTACTACTCTGACCTCTGACCCGTATCTACAGCTATAACCTCTGACCTGTATCTACTACTCTGACCTCTGACCCGTATCTACTACTCTGACCTCTGACCCGTATCTACAGCTATAACCTCTGACCTGTATCTACCACTCTGACCTCTGACCTGTATCTACAGCTTAACCTCTGACCTGTATCTACAGCTCTGACCTCTGACCTGTATCTACAGCTTAACCTCTGACCTGTATCGACAGCTCTGACCTCTGACCTGTATCGACAGCTCTGACCTCTGACCTGTATCTACAGCTATAACCTCTGACCTGTATCTACAGCTTAACCTCTGACCTGTATCGACAGCTCTGACCTCTGACCTGTATCGACAG
>NW_025738784.1:0-16278 GCF_021292245.1 Micropterus dolomieu
TTCTACTTAGATCTAAAATTTAGGACCCAATCTGTCTTTGCGAGACCTGTACCGTGACTGGTTTCAAAGACCCCATATTCATTGTAGTTCAGTTGGTCTGTGCTTCAGAATCAGTACACAATATCTATTGATAAACTTGTTTTAACCAAATTACCAAAAGCACAGCAGTCAATAAGTACCGTAAGCAAATATTTGCCTAAGGGCCCTTGTAGGTTAATCTGGCCTCAGTTTCAGGGCTGCAATAAATGCACTTCCATCCATGCTAAAGATTACCCTTCAGTGCCTTATGCATTGTAATGTATTCAGGACTGATTGGAGAGGCTTTGCCTTAATAAGGCTGATTTCCATGTTCTTTCCCATAAAACAATTAAATTTCAAATTCAATTGAAGAAGCTACATCTTGTTTTGTGGTTTTTAAAAGCACTCCTCAGGTATTTGCCTCATAATGGCAAAGCATGATCCAGCAACTGTAGATTCTGTTTTAGCCTCAAATTACTTAGACACAGATATTGATAAATACTTTAAAGAATTTTAACATTTTTATTCTGCTGCTGTGTTTTTCCAATTTGAAAATTAAATGCAAAGACCATGGGAAGAGATGGCGTGTGAATGAAGGACACATCTGTTAATCATTGATTGTACAGCCATAAGTCAATCTCAAGCAAATTCTTACTGCCATTCCACCATTCAAGAAGCAACATTCTCTAACCCACCGCCACCCCAGCTCCACCTTTCAGGGTGTATCTGATAGGGATGCACAATAATTATCGTATTGGCCGATCGGGCATATCTCATTATCGGAAGCATATCGGGGAATTAATTTGGCCGAATAGAATCAAACATGCTAACATGCGCTGCCGCACTGTTGCGCTATGGGCGTCATATCGCTGTGCACAGATAGAGTGACACAGACACAGTTCAGGCAGCTAGCTTCTGTCCTCCTTCCCTCTGTGTCTGCGTGATTCAGCGCAGGTAACAATGTGCAGATTAAAGATACATGGCAATCTAAGCTTAACAGTTTCAGACAGCTTTCAATGAGCTCACTGTACATCTAGCTTTGCCAAGCTAGCGTTATTGCTTTAAAAACATAGAGGATGATAGACATGGACAGAGTGGATCAATTAACCCCTTCTACATGTTATACTAGTTTAATGGATGTAACGAGAAGTTGTCTTTTACTCTTGAGGTTTTGTTGCACATACTGCAGTTGCTTGGAGTTACCTTCACTTCAACGTGTCCACGACCTATCTCTGCGCTTGCCACTGTTCGTGCGTGTGAGCCCGCATGTGTGTTTGTGTGCGCAAGGGGACATCCTGATAACAAACAGTACGGTCTTCAGCCCCAGGCCTGTTTAACACCATGCTTCAGTGCCCATCTAGTATCTGATTAAAAATGTAATTGCAAGCCTGCTCTGTTCTGTACGGGGTTCTTTACTACTACTACTACTCTGCCATGTGCTTTCCATGTATGCACTTGGATGGGCAGGGAGGTGCTCTCCCTACCTTATGGCTTTTCCATGTAGGCACATGGAAGGGCAGAGGTTTGCTCTGGAGATCCCAGAACAGAGCCATACCACCAAATATAACTTGCTTTGATGAAAGTTGTCCTGACGGAATTAGAATATGGGGAAAAAGTTGATTTTTCCCGTAATTTAATTAGGAAAGGGAAACTTTCACATATTTTAGATTCATTACACATAAAGTGAAATATTTCAATATCATCTCCTTGTGTGTCAATGAGAATCTTCTGGAATACAGAAGTCTTCTCCATGGTAGTAGTTGTGTATACTGAACCAGACTGAGAGATTAAAGGCTCTTCTCAGGTCAACATTTCTGTATTATACATTCTTTATTCTAATATTTTGAGATATGGATTTTTGATTTCCATGATCTGTAAGCCATAATCATAATAATAATCATCATAATCATAATAAGTTTAAAATGAAGTTTTAGTTTTACTAATTTTGAGATGCACCTGTAGTTGTTGCAGTGTAGACTGTGTCTACAGGCAATGGCCATTGGTAATGTACTAACAATAATAAACATAATAATATGTTATTAATTGACAACACTGGTGCAAAAAAAGATCCGACGGGAGGAGCCTGATTCGACTGTCAATTTCACATTTGAATCTCTGCAGAGACTGCAGCTTCTCAAGATTAAAGTGGGCATGGGGCGTCCACTGTCACCAGTCACAACACAGAGTTTTTAGTTAAAAAAGTTAAAGTTTTCAATCATTTCTTAACTTTTATTAGGTTTTACAAAAATGCTTTACCTGTTTCCTTACATGCTAGAAAAGGTAGTGTCTCTTGTATCCTGCATAAAGTACACTGGTTGTTGTCAGAGGTTGGTAAACTCATGGATGTATTATGAATCAACTTTGGCATAGACTGAAGTATGTTGCAAACTTGCTTCTGGCTGCAGCACAGCATGGGATTGAAGGCACAATAGTTTAGCCTCAAATATGATGTGGTTTTTACAGCTGGCAACACTAAAGTCACACCTGTGTGGGATTTCCAGGTAACCTGCTGACATCTGGAATGGTTTTGTGGAAGTTTTCTTCAGTATCAAAGTAATCCATTGAGCTACAGGAAGAGCCCAGTACTTTTAAAAGGTAGAGGACCGTTCCTTTGTCATGATCTACTTCACTTCTGTACAAATTCTATGACGTTTCAGCGTCATTTTATGATCTTGTGGCCATTTAGACTTTTTTTCACTTCCATGTCTAATGATTGCTCTAATTATGTGTCAGATATTACTTATGCAGAGTATAATAGCAGATTATACATGAAATATTATCTTATTTGATGGAAACTAATTGGGCCATCAATCACAAATTCAAGAGTTCCATTTTTGTTGTTTCCATGTAAAAATGATTACTGGATGCTACATTCAATCGCAAGTTTAATTATGAGTGAATTTTATCACAAGATTAACCCGGGGTGACAGGGAGAGTCACATAATGATATCTTAACAAGCCTGGAGTTATGGAGAAAGAGATGTTGTGTCAGAGGTGTGGAAAAACAGTGGAAATAATAATAATTCCCCAGGTACTTCAAATTAATGTTATTTAACAATTGGTTTGGGGTTTGGAGTCTAACCTTTTCACTTTTACTCTAGTGAACCATAGCCAGGGAAGGTGTGTGCGTGCTGCATTATTGAGAGGCTGTGCTTCAGCGGTGCTTTGATTCTATAAGCAATAGACCTCTTTAAGCAGATAAAAAGTTTGTGAGAGACAGAGAGAGAGAGAGAGTCTCCTCAGAATACTTTGCCATGAATCCATATCAGCTTTGAAGTTCAGATGCCTGACTTCAGAAGGTAATGAAATAGTTATCACTACATTTCCCAAAGTTAAAAGGGAGAAATGAAAGCATGGAAGATGAGACGTTTCATTCAGATGTCACATTCCTTTAAAAAGATTGGGAAACTGCTAAAACTGAGCTTGATTTCTCATGCATGAATTAACTCTTTAGATAAAGTATATCAGACTTTTTTTTACATCATTAAAACATTATTTGTAAAACACTTAGTCATAAATCAGAGCAAGCACTCTTATACTACCGTTATTAAAGCTTTCATTCAGTTGAGCTAACACAGGGGATGACTCTACAGCTCCATCCCACAAAAGCAGTGCCCATCAACCTGACAGCCATCTATCTAGTTTAATTGCATGTTACTTGTTGATAATGGATGCTGTTTCAGTCTGAGGAGCAACCCTGGACAACTTCTTCAACTCTCTCACAGGCAGGCATTAGTGTATTAATCCATTTTATGAGTTAAACCATCACAACAGTCAACGGAGACGTTGGAGGTGTGGGCATTGGGGGAAACAAAAAACTGTGCTGCAGATGTTTGCAGTTATGACAGGAAAGGTTTGACTTTAATGATGCAATGTGAAAGTATTGATTCATTATAGTAGTACAGTGGTGCAGTGTTTCCCTTTGAATTTTAAAGAAAGAAAACATTTTATATGACAGCTCTATCAGTCCATCTTTGCTCCACAGCAAGACATCTCAACCACTACTAACCAGATATTCCTAATACATTTGGTAACTCCCTGACTGCATCACTGGGGTACCACGATTACATTAAATTGTCCTCTTTGGTCCATGACAAAGTGACACAAAAATCTAATGGCTGATTTCGATGAACTTTGCTGTGGATGTTCACAGCTCCAAGGCCATCAATCCTAATGTCCTTGATGACCCACTATTATTTCATCTAGTGCCACTATCAGGCTAAAATGTTCTCTTGTCCACAAGCAAAATTCAAATCTAATGGGAGGAATGCCATAAAACTCATGCTCCCTACAGGATGAACCTTTGAATGGTTGATATAAACATTCAGGCAATGAATGAGACCCAGTGAGCTAATCCCTTTTAAATGTAATCTACCCAGTGCCTTTACCTATACCAAGTAACTAACTAAGGTTGCCCAGCCACGTGACCAGTGGAAATTAATAAAGATTTAACTTTATGCAAATGTTCTCTGGGCATACCACCCAGGAAAACAAACTATTTTGTCCTGTGTTGTGGTAACAGGAGAAAATAATTGTCCCGTTGGAGTTCAGCATATCAATTATGTGCTGAATGCAGACACACCCACAAGATTCCGGTTCATGAGAGGCAGGTAAGAGACTGCCAGTCCATATGTGTGATTAGGGAATAAGGACCCTCTTTTAATGTCATAAAAATCTGTGCAAAGTGGTAGGTCATGGGTGCATGGACTGTGTGGGCAACTCCTTGGTCATCGAAGCACAGCAGTACTGTGTGCAAAAGGTGCTGGTGGGTGGAATATAAGTCAAAGTCACATTACTTGTCTCATAGCACTAAAACACCTTTGCCAATCAGGCAACTTCTAAGATCCAGTTTCCACCAAATCCCAACATCTTGCTTTGCACTGCCTCATTTGAATCAAACTTCCACTGGCTTGAACCTCTCCTCCCACAGGCACAGCTAGTTTCAAGGTCAGGAATACACCAAGCTATCTGCGCTGCAAAGAAGTGATGTTAGCTGGCATTAAGGCCTTTACTCTTGTTTTAAAAAGCTATCCCTTTGCTGCTAAGCTTCCATACCCTGCACCTCTATTAAATGAACTAAGGATAACATGGCTGTGTGTTTGACAAAGGTGTTATAAAAATGCACTTTTCTGTCAGAGACAGTGACAGCAAAGCTCTGTTAAAAGCATAGGGGTTGTTTTTGTTGGTCTACCTGACCAGGAAACAGCGCAGTGATTTTCAGCAGCCATCAGATGCTCTGCCCTTATCTTAACAAAACTGAACCTTAATCTCCCAACTGTCCATCAGCAGGAAACAGCCTTATTAACTAGCACTCACTTCAACAGAACAAAAGACGGCAGTTTTAGATCTTCCAACTCCTCCTGCTTGTTTACGTGTTCTTGTAACATTTGTAGTTAATTTTGTCTGGATAAAAGTTTAAAACCTTGCCATGTTTTAATTGATTCCACTCTGCTGGACAGCTTTCTTGCTGTGCCAACATTTTGACAGTATTCTGTCTATTTGAAATAGACAGCCACAAGATTTTTTGTGTTCTGTCTCAGAACACAAAAAATCTTGTGGCTGTTCCAAAGACAGGAAGTTTTAAACTCATCACTTTAAAATAGTTTTTAGTAAGAATAATACAATAGACTGAAAATAGCTTTAAAGCCTGTGGTACTGCCTTTTTTATAAAGAAAGCAACATGTACTTTGTGCTGCAACATTAACATCTGTTTTGTAAATTGTAGTTTGCATGTTGTATATACACATCAATGGTAAAATTCAACTTTTCCATTTGTACATGATTTACCATTCCATTGGATTATTTAAGTGCATGCATAAGTAATTACGCACCAGAGATTTCTACCAGTATTTGAAGGCATCATTTGTCAGTGTTGGGACTACTAAAGTGGTGTGGAACACATCAGAAAATATAGGAATTAATAAGGTTTATATATGGGTTTTTTGAACCACGGTGTTGGTGGAACCCTTTAAATGATACAGTGAAAGGCATCAAATATGGAAATGACCAATGTGTCTTTACAAAATTAGATAAATAGTATACTGATGTGTTTCCTATTATTTTATCTTGTGTTTTGTTTTAATTGAATACAGCTTTTGTTCTGTTTATTTAATGGTTTTAATCACATTTAATCAGGGTATATTTACTTTGCCACTGTACTTTTAATGTACATTGGTTTGGGAACAAATATTTTGCTTGTATATCCTCTCATTGAAATAAATCAATCACAAAATAACAGACTTCCCTATTGATATAAAATACTACACAGTCAGCTACCAGGACACATTCCCACATTACACAACAGAGCTTCCGTCTAAACAAGTACCCATGATTCAAATCTCTTGTTGTCAGTTGAAGCATCTGACTTTTTTTTGACTATGTCATCCACAGTCAACACAGTCATCAACAGTTGTCTCCATAAAACCGAACTGTAATGGAAATAAGGGGAAAAGGTGATGTATGTTTTCCCTTCCTTCTGCCACTTCGGTGCTGAATACTAGCGAGATTGGCTGAATAACTCGTGAGCCAGAGCAGACCCTGGCAGCTCTTCATGTTGTCATTGTGTGTAGTAACTAACAACACTGCCAGGAACCAATCAGGAGATGCTGAGCAGGGTGCTGGGATTTTAATATTGACTGATGATCAGGAATAAAACAGAAGTGCCAAGTAGGTAAAGCAGGCAACTGTGGTTTCAGGTGTTCTTCATGTCAGTTGCTATTTGTAATTTGATTAATACATAAATAAAGTACAATATCAGTGGGGTCCAGCATTGTTACATATGTTTTTGCCCTGTCTTGTAGAGGAGGGGCCCTAGTGTCAAAATATTTTATATAACAGGCATTTATCACTACATCTATGAGATAACCAGCAGATTAATTGATTTGCAAAACTGCAAAAAAATGACTTCCCATCAGCCATAGCTGTATTTTGTGTATTTTGCTGTATTGTACAGTAATTAGAAAATGTTAGCATGGGAACATCTAAACTAAGATGGTGGACGTGTAAACATTGTATCTGCTTCACATCAGCATGTTAATATTGTCATTGTCATTATATTAGCATGCTGACAAAGCACTTCTGTGCCTAAGGCCTGGGTCGCACTGCCTACCTGAGCAGCTTGTGTGGGTAAACCTCTTGCAGAACCTCTTGCTTCTCATTACGGCGCCCATGTTAACAGACTGGAGCAGCCACACAGCTGCAGGCGCACGTCGTCTAGAAATATGGTGTCTCGCATATTCTTTTCTGTCTGCGGCTCTCAGCAAAAACAGAGTGAAGATGATCTGTTGATAGTCATATCGGCATCATACCAGCAACATTGCACCTTTCACTAGTTTAAATATCTGTATCTGTAGAATATGTCACAGGCATGAAAAAAATGACTCAATATCTCCTGCATCCGTTTCAGATTAAAATCCTGTTAACAAGGCTTTTATTGTAAGCCTAATGTATTTATCAAAGGCAAACTCAGGGTAGAAAGACAGGGCTGGCAGCAGCCGGTTCTGCCAGGTACCCATCATGCACAGGTAAACATAAGCAGTGTGGCCCTAGGAGAAGTACAGTCTCACAGAGCTGCTAACTCGGCTGTACACTCTTTGTCTTATTTTGTCTGTGTGGAGATCTGATTAGAAAAATTAGGATCATGTTAGATGCCTACAACATGAGTCTTAAGGTATAACCTGAGACTCAACATGCAGACTGTTAGGCTATAGTGTGGAGCCATTCCAGATGTGCTGGACTAGTGTACCTGGGTGGAATAAATAATGAAGTGTTTCTCATAATTTGGTATGGTGTTTGATGAGACACAGATTGGTAGATATAGACAATGGAATCAGGAAACACCTAACTAAATAAAATAAACAGGCTGACAGCAGCAAGACAAATTCTCAGTTCCCTCATGGGCAGAGTGTGATCCCCAGTAACTAGCCCTCAGTTTGGCTCTAATGTCACTGCATTACCAGTATAAACCATGCTGCACTCTGGGTGATTGATACTTCCATCTTCGAGCAGATGTCAACGATTCTCTTTGATTGACGGCTTGAAATGAATCACTAAAGTGCTTTTTGTCTGCTTCCACCTGAGGATATTGAATCAGTCATTCCCGCTGTCCCCCCTCTCCACACACACACACATGCACACACACCTGTGTGATGTAAAGAATTTCTTCTTTTCGTTCCTCAAAGTGCCTTCAGACTATCGTTGACCTGAGACTGATAGGGCCCTGTCAATAGAATGTCTGCAGTGGGAGGATTCAGTTTCTATAAACCAGCCACGACTCATTCGCCTTAGTTATGGTTTTGAATAAACCAGGCCTGGAGGACAAGATTGTATTATCTTATTGTGTTAAATTATTCCTCCATTTCTTCTGCGTAGACACAGAAAGGAATGTCACAGGGCTTGTGTAATTTACAGTCACATTCCCTGACATGACAGCACACACGTCATCTATTCTGGGGTTCTGCAAGTTGAGACCACAGATCATACTTAGATAAAGCATCTCTGGGAGTGTAATTTCAGGCTCTGAATGCAAAAGTGATGCTGCTTATTCACTCCAAGCATGCTGTGGTTGCCTAAATGTTAATCCAACTGTTGTACATGCTCTTAACAACTCCTCTCCCCTTCCACATCAACAGCAGTCCTCTTCTTTTTGTTCACTACCTCTGTTGTCAGATAGTTACTCAATTTGCCATGGTGACATTATTGTTCCAGACAAAGAGGAAAGAGAAAGAAAGAAAATTCAGAAATTCAAAGAAAAACTCACAGGACGAGTCGATATTTAAGTGGCCATTTAAATTAGGGATGAGGAGATCGACTCGGGTGATGAGGCAGAGTCACGGGATGAAGTAGGTTTTTAAATGAGCTCATCCCAGCTTTCTGGAATGGAAAAGCAACCGTAAAGACTACAGCAATATAAAAACAGATCTGTGTCAGGCTGTGTTTGAGGTGACCTTGACACATTTAGTCAAGCTTCATTCACAACTCCATTATGGAATTATGTGAAATCTCTCAACTCTGCAGCTTTTGGCCAGTTTAAGCTTATGGTTTACAGACTGTGTGCAGGGTCGTGCACTGACATGTGGCCTGGGGTCTCATTTGGTGTTCTTCCCTCAGAAACACAAAGGTATGTGTGTTGGTATACAATTAGGTAAAGCTGCTTTATCAATATATTTATTTGAACTAAATGACTACATGTAACGTCAAACCCACAAATAATTCTCACTCGACTCTGCTGTCTTTCAGCGTTATGGGCCACAACTTTGATTGGTTGAACATATTTGGTTCATTCTGGAAAAAAAAGCACAGATCTACCCACTGCAGAGTACATGAGAAGCAGACAGGCTCAGTTAGCCACTAGCTGGTGAACAATGTGGACCTTTTAGAAGCTGAAGAGACAGATACTTTTCTCAGGAGCTGGAGACTAACAAACAGCTAAAAGGGGAGTGAATTTTTCACTTTCATCCGGTAGTCAGACATGTAGCACCTGAATGCTAATGTTGTGCACTGAATGTGTAAATAGATAACTGTTTGTAATATCAACTAAGGGGGGTGTTTACAGCACTCTATGTCCAACAAGCTAATTGCTTGATCCGATTTCCTGTCTGATGTCTGGCCTGTCTGTCTTTTTCCCACATTTGGATACAAAAGAAACAGCTATATGAATACTTCCAAATGACACTTTGACCATCTCTTACTTGCGCCCCCCCACTAAACATCCAGAATTTGGTTTCATTTCTTAACAGTAGCTTTCCAGTTTCTGTCGTGCATTGCTTTGTGGGACAGTAGTGTTCACCAACATACGTCCAGAAATCAAGTATTTTTAAGAGTACTTAATCTTGTCAGTTTTCCAGTGTAATTAGTCTTCAGACTCCTAAAAATAAGGTAAATCCATAGTGACACTTAATTAGAAAATGCTCTCAGACTATGGCCAAGGACGCTTTTCACAGAGGAGTGATGGTTAAAATCTGTAATTGTAAATGTAACTGCAGGATGCAGTTCTGATTGGCAGGAAATTTTAATCAATCGCTTTTTTAGTCTGTAGTTAGGCATTTGTGAGATTATGGTGCATGTGACACGTAGTTACTGCTGTAACAGCAATTGCGGTTTAACACTACAGGTCACAGAAGTCCGGGGCCAGCTAAAGAAACTATTATCAGGCAATAATTGGTCTCCATAATTATGTGAGCAGTCAGGATCTGACTTTATTCTGCAAGACATGAGTCTACGAACAGTGAAAGTGAAAGGAGTTGGTTACCTGGCTGAGAAGGTGGAGGTGTGCAGCCTGTCGCCTGCAGCTCTTTATCTAACAGCTCACTGTGTCTGCTAACAACTGTAGCATTGCTCACTCTTTATTTCAAACTGAACCACTGTCATAAAATGATGAAAATGACCATTGTCTTGTTTTGTAGATGCATTTTTGACAAACAGTTGTGTTCAGTGCTAATCTACTTCAAAATAAAAGTCAAATTGTGTTTTGCCATTTGACTGCTTTTAATGTGAAGCTGCAGCAGCAGGAAATGTTAAGTTTGCATTAGCAGTAACCTAATAAAGCATTTTACCAGGAATTTATGCCACAGATGCACAGTTTCTAATACTGGAAATGTAAATACTTTCATCAGTGGCCATTTTGGGGGCAGGATGGGAAGCTTTGGCAGGCCGAATGCGGCCAGATGATCACTGGTGTACAGCAATTATGAGATCCAGAATATCTAATGCAGCACGATGAAAACAGTAAGTATTATACTAATTAGATTTAGTAAAACCCCTAATCCTGTGTTTAATTAATGTTTACACTTAAAAGTGTTTAATTCCTTATTTATCTACTGTGCCAGCGTCAGATTTCAGAGTTACAGTATTTGGTGAGAAACATTGAGCATCAATCAATTCAAAGGGCCTGAAACCTTCATCAGGTGGACATAAAGACACCAATTGGTGACAGAGAAAATTGTCTTAACCCACTAGCTGCCTGGATCCTCCCTGTTTATGTAAAAGAAACTCTGATGCTGGGTTTTAGCACTGGACACAATGTGAGAGGAGGCCATATAATAACCTCACAGTAATCAAATCCATTACATTCTTAAAACACCAGCTGCTTGCCACTGCTGTCATTTAGGGCAGCTGAAGTGAGACATGGCTCAGCTTTAAAATAAACAGTCTGGCTTTTCGGGAAATACACATTGATTACCATCTCACCCAGAGTCTGATGAGAAGATCAATATCCTTTCCATCACTGTATACAGATGTTTAACCTAAGTCGGGGGACATTTGGAACCTTACAGGTCTGTCTGAAACAAAACGAAATAAAAGAAAACAGAAAGATCTTTTGGTGACATGGGGAGGACTCAGGGTCCATTTGATCCTGG
The DNA here is from genome assembly GCF_021292245.1 of Micropterus dolomieu. NCBI lineage: Eukaryota > Metazoa > Chordata > Actinopteri > Centrarchiformes > Centrarchidae > Micropterus > Micropterus dolomieu. The sequence goes on from NW_025738784.1 coordinate 11,376, forward strand.
CTTGTGACCCAAGGTACATGTGAGTCCTGTTTTTTTGATTGTGGACAAAGAATCATAGTGAAAATAGAGCAGGGCAGGGATACAGGAAATCATTTGTTTGGCTCAATAAATTATCCATGCTGATGGAAACAGAGCGCTGTTCTGTCTGGGATTTGCCCCTAAACAATCACTGTAATGGTTTGGAGGCGGCCCCAATCGATAAAAGGATTATTGGCACTGACAACACATGAGTACATATCAGTGTGTGATCAGTGTCATAACTGTTCTAGTGCAACAATGCATTACACTTAATATCCTCAGACTGCTATCCAGCCAGCGGAGGCCTAAAGCAATTAAAGGCAGAATCAATGCCCTGAGTCAAAACACTGTGACAGCTCTATTATCCCTGGATATAGGAGGCCCAGCGGAGTCCCATTTCTCTGCCTCTCTCTTTTCCTGTTGCCTGGTACACACACATTCTCTCTCATCCATCTTTAACTATCTGCAGTGGAGTAGATACACTGACGCAATATCACAAACATAATACACCGACCTTTTCACATTTTCAGCCAGTTTCCTTCTCTTTCTTTTCAAAAACATTCTTACCGTCTTCCAGTGTGAAATAATCCCTTCAGGTATTTTCATACTTTTTTCTTCATTACCGCCTCTCCTCGTTCTGTCTCCCTGTCTGTCAGCATCAGTCTTTTACCGTTGAAATCCATCCCATCAATGTCAGCTGCACATCAGCACTGACAGTGCTTTCATCTAATCACACTCTTTAATGTGCTCAAGCTCTTCTAGACCTCTAAGGAACCGCAGGTGAAAATTAATTTTGCCTGCATTTGTTCATTTTGACACATTATACTTTGCTTCAATGACATTAAGCTTAAGATCATCTAGAATAAATTGAGCGGGGGAATGTAATTTTGATTACATTCCCCCGCTCTTCTGCAGCCTAACATTTAAGGCCCAGACACCAAGACAACCAACCACAGAAGGAGCTAACACTGAGGACACCGTGGCCACTGAGGACACTGTGGACATGTCTGTTTCTTCCCTGGGATTTGGGGGTTTCAGAAACCTGAATGGAGTTTACATTCTCCAGGTAAAAACTGCAGTATTTTTGGACGCAGTATTTTTCTACCAGGATTCAGAATTTCTTCACCTGAGCTGTATTCCCGGAGAGAGCTTTGAAACAGCATTAGGCGCTCATGCTGTCTGACCTGTTGTTTCACAATCACCCATAGGTGCTAGGTTGGGTTAAGATCTGCTGACTGAGGTCATAGCACATGGTTCACATAATTTCAGACTCATCACACCAAGCATTTTTTAGGCCCAAGCATGAAACGTGTGAGGTCCCTATTGGAACTGAAGGAATTATTATTTTTTTCTTTCTTTCTTTTTTTCTGAAAAGTAAACTAAATTTTAGGGAGCTGAACATGCTCAAAAACTCACCAAACCTTGCATATAATTCAGGCAGGCCGAACAATTTTGTATTTTATGGGTTTCTAGTGCCCCCTACAGTGCAGCCCCCGGGCAAAGTTTCACCTACGCGTACTGAATTTCTGTGGTACCTGTATCGTGTCCAGAAGTACAAAAAAGCCTCTTGGAGCGATTGCCTAAACCCAACAGGAAGTTGGCCATTTTGGATTTAATGGTCTTTTTTTTTTTTTTTTTACACACTCCATACTTTAACAAACTCCTCCTATGGAATTAGTCCAATCAACTTCAACACATTCAAACACATTGACAATTAAATGTTGTACAAACGGTTATTACAAGCTCACCAGTTTGCCTGTGGTGTGTCGGCCAAAATCGATGATTCGCCATAAAACATGAAGTTGTTGTAACTTCAGTCTACATGCACACCAAATTTGGAATGCATTATAAGAGTCCTGCCCTGAACACATTCACATGCCAATAATCACTCAAAGTCATAGCGCCACCTACTGGCAACAGGAAATGACACGATTTATGCTGTAATGAACTAGTCCTAGCAGGTTGGACATTTTTTTTGGACAATTTCAAAACAGTCCCAGAAAATGCTTAACACATTGATGAAGCCATGTTGTAAAACTTGTGAGTTTGCAGTTAAAGACTGGTGGCGTGGCAGCGGAAACAGGAAGTTGTTGTAACTTCAGTCTACATGTTCACATCTGCACCAAACTCCGAACACATCTACATGCCAATATTCAGTTATAATCATAGTGACAAGTGCTATGTAGCACCACAAAGGGGACACAAGAAGTGACGTTTAACACCTTTGTGCAGCGTCCGAAGCGCGTGGCAAATTCACAGCTGCACTGGCAGAGCTCCAGAATATGCAATGCGGCTGCCTCACACCTCGACGTACTACACGTGTGAGGGCCTGCCCAACACAGCTTGCAGCTTTAATTGTTCATTATGTTTCTCCATCATTTATTAAATTGTTTCCTTGAATTTGTCTCCATCAGACAGCTGTCTCTCACATGCTGTTGCTGATTCAACATGATGGGTCCCCTAAATAACCACTGACAGGGGCCGACTACAGCCAGCAGACAATGCGAAACACTGCCAAAGCTGAAAGCGATGTGTGGCCACAGACATTATTAGGCCAGTGGTGGCCTAATAGTGCCTGATTATCTTGTAGAAATGGCCCGATTTTACCTTCAGTCTCAGCCTTTTTTTCTGTAGCTGCTTTAGTGAGTCTTTAATATATTTTATCATATCTATTTTATGAGGAATTTTACATGACTGATGTAATAAAATCCCTGCAAATCCCTATGTGAGCTCTTTGCTATTTATTCATTCAAATGAAAGGAAATCATCCACTCTAACTACATCCACTGATAAAAGATATTCATAAATTCAGGTAACTCAATGAAAAACTAACTATTAAAAATATGTACATAAGCCAAAATGAACAAGTGCATTAAACATCAAATTTCAGTCTCAAAGAATAACTCGTCCTGTTTACCTGTGCTGCTCTGTCAGTCCATCAGCCTCGTGGTGGTTAGTAAGCTAATGCCAGCAGACAGACAGGATGACTGATGAGAACACTGCCTGAGGAAGTCACACTTCCTGCAGAGTCCCTGCATGGTTTTTGTCACGTCACTGTCAGCAGGTTGCCTTAATGAAGTGTAGCAGGTCCTGCAGCATGCCGGCGTCACCACACGTTAGTCTTATTACTAGACAATCATCTGTAAGGAACATGGTGCTTCATTTATCCTGGGAATGTGAAGTAAGTCCTGCGCTGTACTCCAGTCACGTCCTGCTCTACACTGGTAACATTCCATACAGCCACACCAACAATAAAATGGTATATGGTGTTGACGCAACAAAATCTGCCATTTCACCACAACTTTTGACAAATACACAGCTGTATTTACACAGTGGGTCAATGTATTCTGACATTGACGAAATTTGGAAGACATTTTTATTCTGATGTAGCTTTGATTCTGATTGTTAGCAGGTTTTTTTCTGAGCTTGCCCTGGTACTCGCACTGACAACCTTAAAGATTCTTCATAACCTCTGGGCTACTGCTGTCACATGTTAGGTCTATAACAAAATAATTAGCTGGATATTTTGCACTGGCAGTCTGTTGTCAGTACAATTTTGTACTAAAGTTTTACACTAAAATTGAGATTAGTGCTCTTCACCTTAACAGGTATTTCTCGTGTTACCTGCAGTACTTCACAGCAATGCGAAAAATCATTTGGCAGCTTGTTACATAAAATGAAGGTTTAAAAAATACAAATGAACTGTTCTGCTCCTATTGAAATGAAAACTAAAAACAAGTCAACAGACAGAAGCTAAAGCCTACCGATCACAAGAGTAAAAGTGAACCACTGCAGCACCTGAGGATTGAGACAAAGCACAAAGATAATAAGGATTAACACTCTCCCTGTGGAGCTGGGTAGGTTTCTATTCACTATTACAGTAATTAAAAAGCAAAAACAGTACGGTTATATAATATTATATAATATATAATATTCAGTAGTAATTTAACTAGCGTTAGCTAACTAACATTACATTAGGAACAATCCACCACCTTGATTTTTCTAGATTTGTTTGAGGTTTTGGAAAGGGAATAAATTGTACTTCTCCTTTCAACCTCTCTTGGTAGAGATTGTAATTATTACAAGTAAACCTAGGAACAGTGTTTGACCATATCTTGGAAAAATATAGCAAAAAAAAGAGCTACAAAACGATACCTTATACATACGTGCCATAAAAGTGTCAGACCTCAGTTAGAGCAAGTCCTATACTACACTGTGATTGGCCAGCTGTGCATTTGGGCTGTGGCTTAGCGAAGGGTCAATAATCCTCCTCCTTCAACAAATGTTGTTTTTGTTTAAAAATTAGAAAAAATCTGGAATTATTAGGAAGGACATTTTAATTAAAGGTTCAGTGTGTAAGTTTTAGTGACATCTAGTGGTGAGGGTTGCGAATTGCACCCCCGATCCCCTATCCAAGCGAGTAGTATAGCTACGGTGGCTGAGACAGGACAAAGATATCATCTATGAGATAGCAGAGAGTTGCCAGTCAAGAAATTAGGTTTCTTTAGATACAGTGGGTACGGAAAGTATTCAGACCCCTTTAAATTTTTCACTCTTTGTTTCATTGCAGCCATTTTCCAAAAATCAAAAAAGTTCATTTTATTTCTCAGTAATGTACACTCAGCACCCCATCTTGACAGAAAAAAACAGAAATGTGGAAATTTTTGCAAATTTATTAAAAAAGAAAAACTGAAATATCACATGGTCATAAGTATTCAGACCCTTTGCCGTGACACTCATATTTAACTCAGGTGCTGTCTATTTCTTCTGATCATCCTTGAGATGGTTCTACACCTTCATTTGAGTCCAGCTGTGTTTGATTATACTGATTGGACTTGATTAGGAAAGCCACACACCTGTCTATATAAGACCTTACAGCTCACAG
>NW_025738785.1:0-9710 GCF_021292245.1 Micropterus dolomieu
GTGTACGTGTGTATGAGACTGTGGGTATATGTTCTGCCCAGGATAGTTCTAGATATCCCCCCAAAAGAATTCTGTTTGGGTTTGTTGATGTTGATGAAAAGGTTAACTGTGCTGTAATACAGTGGAAGTATGGGTAAGAAGTATTATAATGCATGATGCTACGGTATATTCCTATAGAATGAAAAAGGTCTTACAATTCCCTGCCTTCACAGAGCAGGTGAGGGGCCAGCCAGCCTAGCTAGCGGCCACAGACTGTTTCAGAATACTGATCACTGTGACTGGATATAACTAGACATACTGTATATCCACACAGCCATGCTTACACACACATTCGCACAGGGACAAGTCTGCCTTCACCATCTGCTAGCCAAGACCAGGTAATGAGTCTCAACACAGAAAGAAAGAGAGAGACTTTGGATGCTTAAGAGCTTCTCAGAGACAAAAGGGGAGAGAGTTTCACAAAATTTCTGTCTACATGCCTATACACATGCACGTGCACACCTGCCAGGGTTTTTAAATACATCAAAGAATTTTTTGACAACTCCGCCGTGCCTGACAAAATTCTAAAGCATTCATGAATTTTAAACAAGTGGTGGTTAAGGAACTTAGCAGCAACATCACACTTAAAGCAATTCATATGCAAATGTGCAACAAGTGGCAGTACACAGAAGGACTGGAGAAGAATTAGCCCTCGCTCATTGACTTGGCTGACCTGCTACACTAAAATAGACTCCCATTAATGAGCTACCAACCCCCAACTCCACAGACACACACCTACTGTCTATAAACAGTGCTTGCACTTCATGTCACTGTGTTTCCATATATTTTTCATCGTTAATGCTTGTTCTCAGAGGTAATCTCCTGACCCCACTGAAAGATTTGTAGCACTCTGCCACTAGATGGCAGTAAACATCTGATCTTACCTACACACTCTCAAACACACACACACACACACACACACACACACACACACACACACACACACACACACACACACTAAACTGGCAGGCATGCCAGAACGGGGAGTGAACGTGATGAAAGACCACAGTAGAAAGCAGACAACCAGACTCAACCACAGAGCACGTAGGGTTTGAGACAAACAGTCCAGGGCTTTTCTCTCACACAGTATTACTACACACCACAATGTAAAAGTTTACAGCTCCTAAGCTAGAGCCAGCATGCATATAGCTATTAAAACAGAGGTTATTTTTTGCCTATCAGATCCACTAGATCAAAGTGGTGGTTGTGAAGAAGTGATCTTCTGCTCTTTGAGTGGCACCAGCTAGCTTTGCTGCAAAATGAAATGAACAACTGCTCTGTATTCCATATAGGTATCAGTGCTGCAGGCTATGTGGAGTTGTGTGTTGATGAAGAGAGACAGGCGAGCTGGAGGAAGCAGAACTGTATTAGATTTAGCCTGGAGGGTCGAGAAGACACAACGCCTGGGCCCATGACATCAAGCTGCATGGAACTCACAGCATCCTTTCCTATAACCTATATTTTCATTTTGTTTAATGTAGTGTATCAGATACTAGGGCACTATTGGAGTAGGTAGGACTAAGTAGTGTTACCATATACATATTCTCCAACTTACCCAGACAGAGACATAATAATAGAGGCCTTTTATGTGTGTGTACAGCTTACTTAAAGATGTGTTGAATTGAGACATGGCTTCTTTAAATTACAGTGGCTTTGCTTAGGTAGGGAATTACACTTCCAAAATGGAGGGTTTGGAATTTGGACATGTTGGCCTACCATGTGTATTTAGCCACGTTACTGTAGCACTATTATTTTTAGCAAAATGTCTCGACAACTATAAAATGGATTGCCTTTGGTAAAGACATTCACATGCCCCTCACGATCAACTGTAAGAACTGGTGATACCCTGACTTTGAACATAGCGCCATTATCAGGTCAAAGTTCTAATTTGTGTAATTAATTAGCATGCTAACATGCTACAGTAAGATAGTGAACTTGGTAAACATTATAGCTCCTAAACATTACCATGTTAGTCTTGTCAATGTGAGCAACATGCTAACTATGGCACTGCTGTGTGCACCCTCATAGTTGCTAGCGTATCTGTCAACTCTTAAGCTGAAGTTTGACACACTGACTATATACATATTTATTTCACAAGACGTGAAATTAGCTGTTAATTATAACAGTAGTTAGTTAAAGTTACAGTGGCTCTCTGTGAATTTGACCTGCATGCAAGAATATAAGAAAGGTACGTTTGTCAGTCACTGGGTAACTAGGAAACTAAATATTAAATTGCCCCCAAAACCTAACCATCCATTCAAATGTGGACACCAAAACCATGAATTCCACACTATTAACTGCGCTGAGGGTTTGCATGGATGTGTGCCTGTTTACAACTTCTTTTCAAACCTCAAACCTTCAAGTTATTTTCCCTCAAGGCAGTAGTACTAACGCAGATGTATCCTGAATTCACTCTAGGCAACGTCGACAGCTCTCACCCAACGAGAACAGGTGATCTGAGCATTCTCACTTACAGTAAATCACTACAACCTTTCATTCGTGTGTACACTCTGTTATAAATCCTCATTGTCATCATCTTCCTCCTCCTTTTTCTTTTGTCTCACTCTACCTCGCAGCTCAAATCACAGGTTTGGGGCCAAGCAGTCCAGCCCAGAGTAGCAGAAATCCACAGGGAGAGCTGATGATTGCCTGTGATTACAGTCTGTATCCTCCTCTCCCACCGACCATCTCCTTCGGGCTCATCTGGCCAGGCCTAGCTGAGGTAACGCTCTCACACTAGAGTCATTAACTGGTGAGAGCTGGAGTGAGGAAAAGCTCACCAGGGAGGCACTGACACGTTTCCTTCACCTTGACATTGCCTGAAGGTTACATCATTCATTTCGCAGTAAAGTGCAGTTCTGGGAGGTGAGAGTCATGTGAATCAAGGGTTTCTGATACATAAAGGTCTCTCTGTATGAGGTAGTATTATTCCCTCAAGTCTCAATGTGCTCTGAACTGTTGGAATGTGTGTTGATGAAAGATGTGTGAGAGAATAACTCTGTGTGTATGAGAGAGAGAGAGGGGCTGTGAATCTATGTGGATTCATATGTTGATAGGTACACACGAATGAGCGTGGTCAGTCTACAGAAAAGGTGTAGTACGATGTGAGTATTGGCAGCAAGCTCAAAAACACACAGTAGCCTGAGCCTCCTCCCATGTCCTGACACAGCTGGCTGACTAATCAGTCATAGTAGATATAGCTGTGCACCATGTCTGTCTTCTCACATTACCCAACAACAATGACTGTCTGTCCGTCAGCATCACCAAGATGAAACACTGACAGGTTAAACTCAGAAATTTCACCTTCCATGAAAGCCATACACCACATTACCAAATAGCTCCTTCAACTTAGAAAGTAAGAATTAATTTCAGATGGGATTTTTCTTTGGAGAATTTTGCAAGTACGTTATAAAACATGCAAGCATGTATATGTGAAGTAATGCTATTGTATTGGGTGTGTGATTTGTGTGTAACCATGCTCGACAGTTGTTTTCACTGCGTGTCAGTCAAAATACTAAGGAATGATCGACAGCTGCCTGCAGCTCTTGTAAATGTGTCAGCTGAATTAACCCTGTACAGCCCTTAGAGAGGCCTGTGATCCCCCTCTCACTCTCCCTCTCTCTCTCCTCCCTCCCGCCCTTCCTCCCTCGAGGGTGTTTAGGTAGGGTAATTCTGAGCTGCCATCGGAGAGGCTGGTCCTGACTGGTGCTTTACCCTCGACTCTCTGGGGATTGGAGCACAGCCAGCCGTGTGTAATTAAAAGTGCATAAAGACAGATCAAGCTCTCTGCCGCTCTTTCTAGTCAAGAATGCCTCAAGGCTGAATCCACTCCATGTCCTGCTCTGTCAAGCTCCAGGGAGCTCATTTCTTGAAATGCTCAGTGCCTTCATCCTTGATTTTGATGAGAATTATGATAAATAAAATCTCATTTAAAGGATTCACACAATGACGTTACTTGAAAGTTACTTTAAAAGTTGATATATGAAAGAAAAGCAATATAACCTTTAATACAAGTGAGTCATGGAAGTCCATCCTACAGAAGTTTGAACTGGTTTAATTTATTATCATTTGAAAAGAACATATATATATGTTTTAAAAGCCAAAAAAACAGAAATATGACAAGGAAATTGTAGGAACTTCAAACTACCTTTGAGAAGCTGTTTCTTTTTTTGTTCTAGTGCAGCCATTTATGTTGGAAGTGAGAATCCCTCACCCTGCTACAAGTGTTCTGAGCAGTAGTAGTTCGAGGTGAGTCAAGTCAGTAGTCTTTCACTCATTTTTTTTTGCCTGTTTCCGTGTCAATTCCACTGCTTTTCATCATGTTGAACGATTGTGTCAGAATAGGTTGCACAACATCCAGCCTGTCAGGACACACATTGCCCTGCTATTTCTCCTCACCTTTGCCTGTTTCCAGTCTCTTGGATGACCAAAAGGTTCCAAATGATAGGGCTGTGGTCTATCAAATGTGTGTGAGTGAATTACTTTTTTTCCAGACTCTTAATCATTTTGTGACAATTTAAGTTTGAGGTGGGTGTAAAACAAAAAAACAAATCCAAATGTTGCTGCAGGTTGGTGTATCTTTTTATTTCTTGTCCTTGCTAACTTAAAAATTGCTCTTTCACTGTTAAAGATTGTACAACATTCTGATGAACAGAGGATGCTTTCACTCTGCATACAGTATGAGCACCAAATCTGGCAAATATGGAATGAACGCATCTTGGCACACTGTACGAGTCCTGTTGCCAGCCAGTAAATCTGTTTTAATCTTTGCTCGCCTCTGTCTCAAATTAGTAATTCTCTTTCTCTTCAAGAGAACGGGGGAGGTGTGCTGTTTTATCTGCTGAACAGTATTCATGTCAGACCAATACAATGAGTTCAAAAATTCAATTCTCACCTCCTTTGACTGGCTCCTTTCTTGTCACAAATCAGATTATTTACACCCACGGTGAGCACGGGCACACTAATGTCAAAGTGATCAAAAATTCCCAGCAGCTGTTGAAGGAAATACGAGAGAAGCAAAAGCTCAAACTGCTGAGCAGTGAATACATAGCAGAAAGAGGTAAGATGCAGTTCATCTTAGAACGAGTGCTGATTTTGGTTGCAAAATTCTTCTACAATGTTGGCAGTGGTATATATGAACTATCTATACCCTCAAGGCTTCCCCAGTGAAGGGAGTTTACAGAGAGAGAAAATAGTGTATTGAATAACCAGAGGTAGACCACAGTTAATGATGTGTTGTATATTTTGCAGACACTGCGATTGTACATTAGCAAGTCTTGGGTCTGGAAGGTATGGTGGTTTAGGCTGCAGTGGAACGTGGAAATGATGGTTGTTGGGGTCTATTCTGGGGTGACTAACGTTTTGTTTTCTGTCAATGGACTGTAACGCAACTGATAGACAAAACTACCAGGAAATTACTCCAGAGCTTCCAGGAAAACGAGAGGTTCCTCATCTTGCATGGTTTCGGGTTATTTAATAAATCATAGTTATCAAAAATGCAGCAATTTATATGAACGTGGGTAAAAGTCTTTATTTGATCCTCACATTACGTCGTTCAATTGATAACTGTTCTTAAAACAGCTTTTTTTTCTAAAGGAACCTTCAGGAGATAAAAAAGAATTTATAAATGGCTGTTACATGAGCTGCTAATGGCTTTGCATTTTTCAAAACTAAATCGAAGGATATCAACCCACGGATGAGTAATCAATGTATATTTATGAGTGTAATGTGATAGCCATTTAAGATAATCAATATTTACCGTCTCACTGATAACAAAGGCTGCTTGTTTATGGCAGCTAAGCCATGCCCTTGAGGCTCTGTTGGAAGGTTTGTGTCCTCATACATCATTGCACGTGCACAGACCTGCGTATATGCACCCTCACACACCCACTGTGTGTGATAGCCCCAGCGGGTCAGAGACCCCATTACCACGACAAGTTCCAATCTTGTCCAATTCTGGCCAGCTTGGGCCCACAGACAAAGCCCTGGCATCAGGTTATGCTCACAAAACACTGGAATATAAAATCTCAGAACTACAGAAGGAAGACACAAAAATAAATAAGGAGATATTTGAGATTTATGAGTGCGAATAGAGTGTGCTTGTAGTGTGGGATATTACGGGTCTAGCGTGTGTGGCAGGATGGAATCATTGAGTATCATCATTATTTACTCACACCTACACGCACAGAAAGACCGAGGCGCTGCTTTCTGCACTTGCTGGAGGAGAGTGTACTTTAACATGTGACAAAATGAGTTCTACAGAGATAAAGGACAGCATTGGCTTTGTGTTGGCACGAAAGAGTGTGATGTAGTCATCGTTGTTTTCTTTTAACCGACATGACAACAATCTTTTTCTATCCATAACCAAATCTTAGGTGCCTAAACTTAACCACAGGGTCTCAGGTGAAAAAATGAGCCACGTTTAAATAAAAAAAAGCACTGATGAATTACCTACTTTGTCATTAAGGTCCGAGGACTTGTAATAGTCTAATTACACAAACCCCTCGGACCATGAAAAGGCTTGGCTCTTTGCTGTCAGCTAGCCTCTGTGTGAAATACGGACACCTATCCTGAGCTCTTCTCTTCTCTTGCTCCATCTCAGTTCCCCTTGGCTGCCTTTAATTACAGATAGACGGATAATAGAACAGCAGAAAGCTGACCTGCCAGGAAAGGGGAAATAAGAGCGACCAGTGTTGGTCACCGGAGCCAGCAGAGTGCTCGGGATTAGGGCTCACCTTTTCTTGGTGTGCCAGTATGGGCAGTGTGGGCATAGCACAGGGCGTCCCCCCCACCTCCCAAATAGAGACTAGTCAAAGAATGATTGATTGCCGTGTCCTTACTCAAGATGGAACCAGGCTGGAAGCCTACGGGCTGCACACATCGCCTGAGCTGGAGATGGCTTACAGACAGTGTGAACAATGGGACACTGTCAGCGATGAGACCCTTGCTTGACATTATTCAAAGAGAATGAGACACAACACGTGAGTGGCTGAAATTATTATTAGGCACTGTAACCCCCCTGTTCATGTAATGTCTTGCATTATTTCAGTGTGGTCTTTTCCTGTGGTTTCTCAAGGTTAATTGTTGAGAAATAATGGATCGTAGAGCTGGGGTTTTGTGGTGTTTGTTGGCAGGATGTTTCATAACCAGCCCTGAAGCACTCCAGTGGCCCAGAAATTCCATTTAATAAAGATTAGCTCTCTTTCGCGCAGACCTCATTCTCCTTCTTAATTAAGAGATAAAGATAAAAAATTGGTGGGCTGCAAGTATCAGAAAATATCCCCAGGACTTCTAACACAAAACACAGCGCAGCACTCACATGAAAGACTGGGACGTATGCATATTTAATGCCAATGGGAAGGAGCATGGATCAGTTCCTTTACTGAGAGAACAGGGGAAGCTGAAAACACTGTTACTATAACCCTCTGCTCCTTGGGCTGTATGAATGTGTGCAGTGTGGCGTACGCAAGTAGGTATATACTGTATGGGTGTGTGCATATGTGTGTGTGTGTGCATATGTGAATGTGTGTCTGCATGCGTAGCAGGACTTAGTTCCTGTGTAAATTAGAGTAACAAAGATTACAACACTATAGGACCATTGTCACAGCTTCATAATAGACTTCAGAGATGGAGTGTATCCATCTTTATTGCACGCTCTTATTGAAAGATTATGCTCTGGTTAGTTAAACTACTTATTCAATAAAAACCAGGGGGCATATTCCAAATCCTTCCAGAAGCAGAAATCAACATGTGGAAATAAAAAATGTAATTTTATTTACTTACTTTATTCAATTGAATTCACTTAAGGCTGCTGTTTTGGACCAGCAGTATGTGTCTGCAAAATAAATGACTCTCTTACTCTAATGGTCATAAAATAGACACCCTCTATTCCCACTGGATTTCAAAGAGCTGCAATGGAGCTTAAAGGACTATACCAGCTGTTTTGCAGCTTGAAATCCATTTACTACAAATTGCTTGCACCTGACATCACAGCTCACCATTTGCAGCCATGTTTAAGAAATGTAGGGGTATTCTGTCTACTGTTCAATTTTATACCATAATTAATGGAACAGTGACAAAAACCAATACGATAATATACAAGTGTTGTTGTAATGTATGCAAACGCTTCACTCATCCCAAAAAGAAAATATCATGTCGGTGTAGTAGACCTAAATTTATTAGTTATGCATTTTAATAAATTTATGAGAATTGATACCCAATTATGAATTAAAATTCATAAAATCAAAATTTCCTCGTTAAGGGCACCACCGGAGTTGTTATAATCCTAGAGTCTCCGGACATCTAGGTAGTTTTGAATAATTATACAATTATTACTAGTGATCAGTTAGTTAATAATCACTCAATTATCTTAAATCAGTCAGTCAGTCTCATATCTGAAGGGTCAATTCTCTTGGCAGGAACTATAAATAGGCAACACACACAGCTCTTGATTATATTACAGTGAATTTATTCTCTAACTAAGGTGATAAAAAGATGGTTGGATACAGGGAACATAAACATTTGCTGAACAATGAGCCTGGAGGTTCGGTTGTGGGAAGCATTTGACTCGTACGGCATAGAAGAGCTACTGAAAGTAAACTAATGCTATGATTTTAGGAGTTAAAATGGACATCTGATCACAGAACGTGTGTTAAGTCTTACTGCTTGTCGACAGTCTGCTTTTGGCCTGTTGCGGGTCCCACGCTAGCTGCCGATCCTGGCTTTTTGCTAGGGATTCTCCAGGGTTCTCCGTGTCTGATTGAAACGTCTCCTCCGTCTGGCAATTCGGCTGTTTGCAGTTTTCCTTCGTTGTAGCTGGCGAGACCACGTGGCTTGGTCTGACCTCGGTAAAGTTGGCTCGACGAAAAAGGCTTAAAATGGAACTTGGTCGTTCCTGAATTAGTCCAGTGTAACTTAACGGACTCATAACTTTAACAAACAAAAGAAATAAAGAAAATAAAACAAACTGGAGGCAGATCAATGTCGCGGCACTTCAGGTGTGTAGCTTCAGGCGAACAAAGACCTGTTTGTTTCGCTGGCCGAGTCTGGGCGTTGCCTGGCGAGGCACGCCACACGTGCCGAAGCGTCCAGAGGGCCGAGCAGAGTGGAAGAGCCAACAGCGAAGAGAAGAGAGCGAGAGAAGAGCGAGCAGGTCGCGTGTCGCTCTTTTGTTGTCTGGGGCGTGGTTCCCCAGGGGGCGTCTCAGGTTTCCCCAGGGACTGCCTTTCTAAACTTAATGTCTAAAGAAAAGAAATCTATTTGCACGTATTATAATCAAACATTTTCCACAATCGAACCTCAATGGTTGAACGGTTGTACTGTTCTAGGCATTTGGTAACAGGAAACAATTGTCACATTATTGGTCAGGATATTTATACATTTAACGGCATTTCCGATGAGGGCATGTAATACTTATTTCGTCCACTTGGGGGAGCTCAGGTTACATGAGGAAAGCTTGGATTAAATCAAAGATCGTCTCTCCTTAGGAACCGGGGAATTTGTTGATTCATCCTTAAATTCAAGCTGTAGATTAAGAGTATAGTAAAAAATTTCTTTGTCATCATTTCTAAAGGGATTTTGTAGGAAAGTATTATGAACAAGCATTGATTACATTAGATGAAGGAGTGTCTTGCTGAAAATAAAAACATTGCACAAGTAACTTCTTTTCAGCA
>NW_025738786.1:0-7064 GCF_021292245.1 Micropterus dolomieu
AGGAGCCTAGTAGGCCTATTTATTTTCATTCATTACACAATATGAATAAGCTATGCAGACAGTTGTAAAGAAAGAACATCTTTTTCTTCTGTTCTCTACTTGTTATAGTTACACAGTATTAGGGGTGTGGGCTGTATTAAAAGTATCCACTGTTCTCCCATGCTCTAACACACAGTAACGATGAAATGTGTGCTGTTCTCACATTCTTCCTCTGTATGTACACATAAACAACAAGGCAGGGAAATATGAAAGGAATTTATTTTATTGTTTGGGTACATTATTGTTCAGTGTACATGTTCACATCTGAAACAAACTTTACGTGCTTGATAACTCTCCCACCCCGCAGACATCTACACGTCAATACCGATTTATATTCATAGCGGCAAGTGCTATGTAGCTCCACATAGGGGACACAGGAAGTGACATATAGCACATTCATGCGGCGTCGGAACCGCGTAGGAAATTCACAGCCGCACCGGCAGAGCTCCAGAATATGCGACTCGGCCGGCTCACACGCGGACGCGCTACAAGTGCGAGGGCCCGCCCAACGCTGCTTGCAGCTTTAATTATTTTTGTGTTGTATATATAGAAAGCCTACTAAATAAACTTATTGCAGTAGTGAATCTTGTTTATGTTTTGTGAGACGTCTGATTTGCAGCTCATCCAAAATAGGAAGCAGTAAGGTAGGCCCGGACAGTGGCAGCCTCAGTCGGTATTGGGTCCTCGTTAACGAAAGGAATGTCACCCCCATCATTTGCATTTCCTTCCTCCATCCGCGGTACTTTCCACATCATTGCCACATCAACGCAGGCACCAGCTGCAGCTCTGCCAGGATCCATTAAGATGCCTATTTGACCAAAGTAGCGATAGGCTAGTTCTCTACAAGGCTACATGTCTGTCATTGTGCATGTTACTTAAGTCTATAGTTTGAATATTATAGATCCAAGCTAAAATTGACAGTAGTGCGGGACTCAAAGAAAAAGTCACAATCACAATTCCGTCCTCTACTTCAGCACCAGGGACAGCGCCATGGGTTTATCAATACACAGCACAGTTAGGTGAACGTTACTGTGCTTGTATGCTGTGCTGTACTCTGATATTTAAGAGGCCATAGATTCTAACTTGAATAAAATAGAATTGGACAGGCCTACCTCTTTGCAAACAGGCCCATCGGTTCTTCAGAACACCTATGCACCGCTCCACCGCATTTCTGGTCGTAGTGTGTGCTGAATTGTAGCGCTGCTCCCTGACACTTGCTGGGTTTAGGTATGGGGTCATGAGCCATTTTCTCAGTGGATACCCTGAGTCTCCAAGCAACCTCCTGGGGTAACTTGCTGCCTCAAAGTCTCTCCAAAGGCTAGACTGCTTGAGGATGAAGCTGTCATGCTTTGCCCCAGGCCATTTGATTACAGCATTGGTAATAACAAGGTCGGCATCACATACTATCTGAGCGTTGATTGAGTGGTATCCCTTCCTGTTTACAAAGTCATTCTCATTGATTCTGATGTGCGTGCCATCTATGCAGCCAAGTATGTCGGGGAAACCGGCTATCTGGTAGAGCTTCTGACGGGTCATATTTTGTTGCTCGGGCTGAGTTGGAAACTTAACATAGTCATGAAAGCACTGACATAATTATAGTGCAACTGCTCTTATTGTTCTACACACAGTAGATTTATGCACTTGAATTGAATCACCAACCAAGTTTTGAAATGATTCTGTAGCAAAATATCTTAGTGCCAGACACACTTGTAGGGAAGGACTGAGGGGACTGTTTCTGTCTGTGTAGTGTTGCAAGTCAACTGCCAGCAGGTCGGTAATCCTCAGTATCTCCGTGCATGGAAAACGAAAGCGTGAGTACAAATCAATATCATCATAAATGTCCAAGGGGTGTAATCTATCATGGAGAACACGTTGCTGATGCAAAACAGCCGGCATAATTTGCTCCTCCTCATCCAAATTATCCCACCTTTCAAATGATGCGCCATGACAACCGCTCGACTACTTTATGGAGGACTTTACACCTATTACGGGCTAGGTGTAAGATTTAAGTTACTTATGTCTGCATTGGCCGTATTTCAGCTGGTGCAACCCTTAAAACGTTAGTAGCACGTAAACTCCAACTTAAGTTAGAAATTACGTTCAAACTAGGCTAAGTATGAACTTACACATAGTTGGTGCAACCCAGTGCTGATGTGTCAATCTGCTCTTGGGTGTCCTTGGTAACACGTCCAAAAAGCTAACATTCAGCTCCAAACATGGTGTTGACCACTGTTTTAACAGAGTGGATATCTCTCTCTCAAAGTGGAGGATACCTGGAGGATTAAATTGAAATGTAATCCTTTGCTTGGCATCAAAGTTAGCCCCCTGGTCAGAGATCTTCCAAGCAGGTGTGAATCAATGTCACTGTGGGATGTCATGGTGTCTAGATGCCTAGTTCTAGTAGTTAGGCATTTGATTGTTGGATATCTGAAAATAATCTCTGACCCAGGAGGACATAAGTGTCATAATCTTGTAAGCACCTTGGAGTAATCTGGATCCAGGACTATGGGATGCATTGTGGTCAGACCTAACTATGCAGAATGTCTCCCACCTCTGTGATGACTTCTCCTAACTTGTCCAGTTCTTGACACAAGCACATAGGCTACTATTGGTGGGGATGAGCTTTCCTGCCTTAAGAAGCTGCAGCTCATTAGGGAAGCTCTCATGCTGTATCTTGTTGTTAACCAGCCAATTTTCTGGCCCATGGAGAAGGAAAGTGAGTCCCTACTACCATCTGTTTGGCTCAGCAAGACCCTTTAATGTCTTGCTCGTTCTAATGTCATCAGCGGGATTCCTTGCTGAATCAATGTACCGCCATGAATGTGGTTCTGTTACCTCCAGAACTTCGGCCACTTGGGTGCCCACAAACACTATGTAGCATTAGCCAGTCCACAAGATTCAACTTTCAGGCTGCTTTGCTTTAAAAACAAATTTGCCAGCTGGGCTCTAGTAAGTGCAACAAAAAGCTAGGGGAATTGACATCTGACACCTAAGGAGAGGTGCCCACGTGTATTCCCATCCTCCTCCATCCCCCTCGTCCTGATTTCTCCCCTCATCCTTCCACCCCTCACTCTTCTTCCCCTATTCTGGGGGTCCTAGAATAGGTTTACATGCTTCAATGTTCAAAAAACGCATACTTTTTCTCACATGTACATTCCTGCATTACCTACTGTCTGAAACGCTCCCGAAAAAGCCCAGTCTGCTCTGATTGTTCAGCCGGCCCATTCTGTTGTGACTAGTCAACTGCTTAGAGCGTGTGTAGGAAAAGCCATGCCTCTTAGATAAAGGGATTCCTGAGGCTTTCTAAATAGCTGGTAACACTGCTCTATTCAATGCCTTGCAGAGACCTTTGGAAGGGCAGGTGCTCAAAGTATAAAAGGGGCACATGGAACAAGGATTTAATTAGGGCTGTTCTCAAAATATTGATACAGAAATATATTGTTATGTATTTCTTGCTTATATGCATATACGGATGCTTCTGTATCGATACATCAGCAAATGCTGTGATACAGTTTTGAAAAAGAAACACAGGGAATACCCAAATCCAGCTTTAAAACACGGTGGGCTGACAGAACTTACAGGGAACAGTTGCTGTTGAGGGGTTGCTGGGGATGTTGCTGCTGCTGCTTTGGTTGCTGCTGATACTACTGGAGGTGATCTGTGACTAGATATTAAAACAAACATAGGATGTATATTAGCTGATTAAACAATTATCTGACCATGACAAGATGTAAAGTCTGTTAAGTGTTTAGGACTGGCTTACACTGACTGACCTGCTGTAGTGCTACAGCTGCTACAAAGGCAGACTGCTATGAGAAAATAAGAGGGAGATGCTCGCAGAGACTGCTGCAGATAGAGGTGCCTTGTTGAAACTTATCTCCCAGCCTTCTGTTGCACATCTCAATAAAATCCTTTGATACCCCTTTGAGCTGTTCCAAGTCTGCCTTTGATTCCAAAAGTTCTCACATTATGACACTAAGATGTGTGTGTGTTCATTCTGTTGGCCCCTAATAAACATAATCTTTCACAACATTTAATTCCTTTTTCTAAAATCTACTAGGGCCATTTCTTCTTTTTTCTTCTTTTCTTTTCATTTCTCTTTACTTTTATGTCAGGAATATTATTTATTTTACATTGACACTGATGTTTTTATATGTATTTCCAGTTATTGAGTTTTTATGGTAGTTTTGCTGTTGTAAACACTACTGTTGCTGTTAAAATGCAATATTGTTCTGAATTAAATGATCATTTAAAAAAGGGCTGATAAGTAGGCTATAATTTGGGGGAATAAGTATTAGTATAAGCCTGTTGTTATAATTAATTACTGTAATAATCCTAGTTCAAGTGAAAAGAATCGAAGGTGGCCTGTAGTGCTGCTGAATCACTAACGGTGTCTGAAGAGGCTCATCATGGATGAGGTCATCAGGTGAAAGGTTATAATGTGGGTCATTTTACTTACTACGAAATTATTTTTCATTCATTTTACTAATAGTTAGATTAGGCAGGCCTTCACAAAAGGGCCTTTGCAAATTTAAAATTAAATAAAGGATAGCCTATTTTGCATTGACAAAAGGGCACTTTGGGCATCAAAGGGCAAAAGGGCAGGTGCTCAAGCACCCAGCGCATCCCCCTCTGCGCATGTATGGCTGTAGCTATGGTGACCATGGAAGGCAAAATGCAAATGTGTTAGAATGTGTTATGTAGTGACATACTGTAAGTAAGTAATGGAAGAAAAGGCTGAAATCCAAACAAAGCAATTCTGCCAGGACTGGAGGAGTGGTATCTGACAGGATCTCCCTCAGGTGTGGTCTTTGTGCTTTGTAAGTTTGCAGAACTTTTACATGCACTAAAAGCTATATAACACACTAAAGGGAAAATCCCAAAAAGCATAATATGGCCACTTAAAGAGTAAAAGGAATAATAGAGAACTTATTATTTAATTTTTTCTGCTAATCTACAGCTCCTCACTCCAGGCCAGTAGGTGGCGGTAATGCATATATAAGCTGGTTTGCCAACCACCATTGAAACTCAAAGAAGAAATGTGACACCAACAAGACAGTGAAAAATACTATCTGGAACATTGTCAGTGATTATCCTCTGTCGGTTTCCAGACAACACGGCTGGCGTTGTGACTCGACGCTCAGGGTTCCAGCAGCGGCTGCAGGACGTCTATTTTCTTCCTATTTTGCTTGAAGACAGTGGTTACCCCGCCCAGAGCAGCACAGCCACCCTCACTATCCGAGTGTGTTCCTGTGAGGCACAAGGATTGCTGCTTACCTGCTCAGCTGAGGCCATGTTCCTGCCTGTGGGCCTCAGTACTGGAGCTCTGATGGCTATTCTGTTATGTGTAGCTCTGCTGATTGGTAAGCTAATCTTTCTTCACAAAGAAATACATTGTCACAAAATACATAGCGATATATACAAACACTGGTCATGGCATTAATCCCAGCACATTTTATCATACTGACAAGTTTTGGCCAGCCCAGGTTCAGTCCCAGACTTTGTTGAGACATATTTAGGGCCCGAGCACGACCGTGCGAGGTCCCTATTGAATTTGCTAAGATTATATTTAGGGCCCGAGCACGACCGTGCGAGGTCCCTATTGAATTTGCTAAGATTATATTTAGGGCCCGAGCACGACCGTGCGAGGTCCCTATTGAATTTGCTAACATTATATATTTTTAGGGCCTGAGCACGACCGTGCGAGGTCCCTATTGAATTTGCTAAGATTATGTTTTTAGGGCCCGAGCACGACCGTGCAAGGTCCCTATTGAATTTGCTAAGATTATATTTTTTTTCTGCAAAGTAGGCTCAACTGACATGGCCTAAACATACTCGAAAACTCACCAAAATTTGCAAACATGTCAGAACCGGTGAAAAATTTCGTATTCTACAAGTTTCGCACGTGGGCGTGGCAAAATGACTCGCTAGCGCCACCTAGAAAATTGGAAAAGATTAGCCCCTCGTTCACGTTCAACCTACATGTACGAAATTTTCTGGGGACATGTATCGTATCAAGACGCACAAAAAAGCCTCAAGAACCCATAGCCTAAAGTCAACAGGAAGTCGGCCATTTTGAATTTTATGGCCATTTTTGGATGATTTACACACTTCGTACTTTAACGAACTCCTCCTAGGGATTTAGTAAGATCGACGTCAAATTTCTGCTGTACCTTCTAAAGGCATTGACTATGAAAAGTTGTGCTATTTGCGAGTTTTTGTCAATGGGCGTGTCCGTGGCGTCGATGATTCGCAATGAAACAGGAAGCTCACATCCGGACCAAAGTGTACATGTAGGATAAGAGTCCCGCCCTGAACACATGTACATGCCGACATTCACCCACAGTCATAGCGCCACCTGCTGGCAACAGGAAGTGACCTTTAACGAAGCAGCCCCCGCCGCATGTTTCACCTACGTGCAGGAATTTTCTGTGGTACGTGTATCTTGTCCAGACGCACAAAAAAGTCTCTTGGAGCCATAGCCTAAACCCAACAGGAAGTCGGCCATTTTGAATTTTACGTCAAATTTTGGATGATTTACACACTTCGTACTTTAACAAACTCCTCCTAGGGATTTAGTCCGATCGACCTCAAATTTCTGCTGTGCCTTCTAAAGGCATTGAAGATGAAAAGTTGTGCTATTTGCAAGTTTTCGTCAATGGGCGTGTCCGTGGCGTGGCGTCAAAGATCAACTCTTCGCCATGACACGGAAGTTGTCGTATCTTCAGTGTACATGCTCACATCTGCACCAAACTGTACATGTAGGATGAGAGTCCCGCCCTGAACACATGTACATGCTGACATTCACCCACAGTCATAGCGCCACCTGCTGGCAACAGGAAGTGACTTTTAACGAAGCAGCCCCCGCCGCACCTTTCACCTACGTGCACGAATTTTCTGTGGTACGTGTATCTTGTCCAGACGCACAAAAAAGTCTCTTGGAGCCATAGCCTAAACCCAACAGGAAGTCGGCCATTTTGAATTTTACGTCAAATTTTGGATGATTTACACACTTCGTACTTTAA
>NW_025738787.1:0-4200 GCF_021292245.1 Micropterus dolomieu
TGAGGGGCAAGATCGTTGATGTCTGCAGGCAGAGTAGGAGCTCTCTTGTCTGACTGGTCCACCAATAGCAGAGAAGATGACCCCTTGAGTTATCAAGCACGTAAAGGTTGGTTCAGATGTGAGCATGTACACTGAAGTTACAACAACTTCCTGTGTCATGGCGAAGACTTGATCTCTGACGCCACGCCACGGACACACCCATTGACGAAAACTCGTAAATAGCACAACTTTTCATCTTCAATGCCGTTAGAAGGCACAGCAGAAATTTGAAGTCGGTCGGACAAAATCCCTAGGAGGAGTTCGTTAAAGTACGAAGTGTGTAAATCATCCAAAATTTGACGTAAAATTCAAAATGGCCGACTTCCTGTTGGGTTTAGGCTATGGCTCCAAGAGACTTTTTTGTGCGTCTGGACATGATACACGTACCACAGAAAATTCGTGCACGTAGGTGAAACGTGCGGCGGGGGCTGCTTCGTTAAAGGTCACTTCCTGTTGCCAGCAGTTGGCGCTATGACTGTGGGTGAATGTCGGCATGTAAATGTGTTCAGGGCTGGACTCTCATCCTACATGTACACTTTGGTCCAGATGTGAGCATATACACTGAAGTTACGACAACTTCCTGTGTCATGGCGAAGACTTGATCTTTGACGCCACGCCACGGACACGCCCATTGACGAAAACTCGCAAATAGCACAACTTTTCATCGTGAACGAGGGGCTAATCTTTTCCAATTTTCTAGGTGGCGCTAGCGAGTCATTTTGCCACGCCCATGTGCGAAACTTGTAGAATACGAAATTTTTCACCGGTTCTGACATGTTTGCAAATTTTGGTGAGTTTTCGATTATGTTTAAGCCATGTCATTTGAGCCTACTTTGCAGAAAAAAAAAAATATATAATCTGAGCAAATTCAATAGGGACCTCACACGGTCGTGCTCGGGCCCTAAATATAATCCGAGCAAATTCAATAGGGACCTCGCACGGTCGTGCTCGGGCCCTAAAAAAAATATATAATCTCAGCAAATTCAATAGGGACGTCACACGGTCGTGCTCGGGCCCTAATAATAATCTTAGCAAATTCAATAGGGACCTCACACGGTCGTGCTCGGGCCCTAAATATAATCTTAGCAAATTCAATAGGGACCTCGCACGGTCGTGCTCGGGCCCTAATAATATGTAAAGAAGAAATATAAACTGACAAATGCCACCGGAGCTCACTCTGCTACAGTGCTTACTCTACAACGCCATCTTGTCCCCCCACCCCCCTTTTTTAACCCCTCATCTGCACTCAAGATCTGTGAAGAGGACGTGTGCCACCTCTTCCAAAGGCAGAAGATCAGGAAGGCTCCTGGCCCCGACGGTGTGTCTCCATCTTGCCTGTAAATCTGTGCAGACCAGCTGGCCGCCATCTTCACACAAATCTTCAACAGATCCCTGGAGCTGTGTGAAGTTCCCTCCTGCTTCAAACGCTCCACAATCATCCCGGTCCCCAAAAAACCCTCCATCTCTGGACTAAATGTCTAAAGAGGCTAAAAGTCCTTTGAAAGACTGGTGTTGGCCCACCTGAAGGACCACTTGGGACTGCTTCATTGCACTGTGTACATGTGTACATATATGCATGTACATGTACCTGCATATCACATTCACCTCTGACATGTACATACTCCTGCATCCTTTGCACTCTGCTCACTGCACTATTTGTCAATATGTCTATATTGTTTTTGTTGTTGTCTACACTGAAGTCTGTGTCTGATTTTATTTTATTTTTATTGTGTTTTTATATTTTTGTATGAGTAAGCACTTCGTGAGCAATGTACAATCCTGAGTCAAATTCCTCGTATGTGTACACATACCTGGCAATAAAGCTGATTCTGATATTATTGCTAACTTGACCAGACGTTGCAGATGTTGCCAATTGTTGCTAACTTCACTGCGAAGCCCTACACGTCCAAAAAGGGGTCTTGACAGTTTTACTGCGGCACAGCACATGGATACAGGGGCACGTGCCCCAGTAAAACGCCTATGATCTACTCAGAATCAGAATCGGGTTTATTGCCAGGTACATTTTGCCTTGCTATAAGTTGGTGCTTGAAGTACACATGAACATAAATATAAATAAATAAAAATATAAAAAGTATACAAAAAATACAATAATACTATAATACAATGCTGACAAGTATGTGCAAAAGTTCACAACATGTGCATAAAGCACAGCTGAGCGTTGTAAAGTGTAGGGGTCTAGAGTGTGTATAAGTGTGTGTGTGTTTGGGGAGGGGGGCATGAGAATCAGTGACAGTGGGGACCCAGGCCTTGTTGAAGAAGCCCACTGCCATCGGAAAGAAACTGTTCTTGTGGCGAGAGGTTTGGTCCTGATGGACCGCAGCCTCCTGCCATGCTAGCGGCTCTGTGATGCTGTATTTTGGCATAGTGTTGTTCTCAGCTTAAATATAATGTAAGCATGCTAACATGCTCACAGTGACAAAGCTAATAT
The DNA here is from genome assembly GCF_021292245.1 of Micropterus dolomieu. Classification (NCBI taxonomy): domain Eukaryota; kingdom Metazoa; phylum Chordata; class Actinopteri; order Centrarchiformes; family Centrarchidae; genus Micropterus; species Micropterus dolomieu. Next base: position 2,489 of record NW_025738787.1, read on the forward strand.
TTTGATATCTAGCATTTGATATCTAATGTTCACAGTGTTCACCATCTTAGTTTAGCTTGTTAGCATGCTAATATTTGCTAATTAGCAAAAAAATAAGTAAATTTTACTTATAAATTGTCTCTTCCCTCAGGGTTTTCAACCAAGCCTGACACCTCAGAAGTTGCATTTTGCCTGACCCAGTGAGTGGAAATGATACACAGCAGTGGAGTGGTACAGTTTGGCATCTTTCACGGCTGATTAGCCACTCACTATCTTCAAGTGATGATAAATCAGAGACAGCTCACTAAGATTTTTATGTCTGTAGCTGTGTTGATGTTCACTTGTTTAATGATCTTGTTTTATGGGGTACACTGAGCATTAACACATTCAATTTGTTAGTCGCTGACACTGTTTTGATTTTAATCGTTGATGAGAGCAATACATTTTGTCTTAGATCCTGTTCATGAATTGATGTTGTTATTCATTGTCTTGTTTTCAAGTTTCAGTTACACTTGCAGACAGTGAATCTGACACCTCTGCCTCAAAAGGGAGTATTAAATACAGATACTATAAACTTGTCCTAAGGTGTTGATTATTACCATGTCAATCCCTACATTATGGGTTATATCACCTTTAAGGCCTACAGGACCCTGCAGGCCAGGAGGTCCTGGGTAACCGGGAGCACCACTCCTGCCAGGGTAGCCTGGAGTTCCCATGGAGCCTTTGGGCCCTGGTGGTCCTGGCTCACCCGGGGGTCCCTTCATGCTCTGGCAAGGTTCACACCCAGCTGGGGGGATCAGGGTCTGGAGCAGTGCTGGAAGTTGATCTGCAGGGCACAGCCAGAAGGTGCTGAGTAATCCGTTACAGTATATTAGAATATTTTGTCACAACTGCTTTCATAAGAGAGTCTGACCACATTCTCACATATAGCTACTGTGTGTGTGCATATTTATCATAGAATTGTGTGATCGTAGAGTTCTTTTTCTCACTTCTACTTAGTGATTTCTTCTGTTACAGTAGGAGTCACAACATTGGAACAGGAAGTCAATCAGAAGCATGTTTGCTGCAAAGACTTTGGGTGCTTTCCACTAAGATGTCTATGAAGATTCTCAATCATCCAGGTCATAGTTATCCAATGAAGGTTAAAATCAAGGGCAACTGGACTTGGTTGAAGCCAGAGAGAAGGAACAGAACCACCTGAAGGGGGCACTTACAGCCTGTGGATACCCTAAATGGACCTTTGTGAAAACAGCCACAAGATCCAAGAAGAACAAAACTACAGGGGAGGAGGAAAAGAAGGTCAAACGCAACAACATTGTGATTCCGTACGTGTCTGGAATATCAGAGAAACTCAGGAGGATTTTCAACAAACATAACATCCCCGTGTTTTTTAAACCCAAGAACACACTAAGACAGATGCTGGTACACCCCAAACACCGCACACCCAAACACAAGAAAAGCAATCTAGTGTATGCGGTCCAATGCAGTGAGGAATGCACAGACCTGTATATTGGGGAGACTAAACAACCACTACACAAACGCATGGCTCAACACAGAAGGGCCAACTCCTCAGGTCAAGACTCTGCAGTCTACTTACATCTGAAGGACAGAGGACACTCGTTTGAGGACCACCAGGTGCACATTTTAGACAGAGAAGATGGATGGTTTGAAAGAGGTGTCAAGGAAGCCATCTACACCAGGGTTGAGAAGCCGTCATTGAACAGGGGAGGGGG
>NW_025738788.1:0-5798 GCF_021292245.1 Micropterus dolomieu
CCTATTTATTTTCATTCATTACACAATATGAATAAGCTATGCAGACAGTTGTAAAGAAAGAACATCTTTTTCTTCTGTTCTCTACTTGTTATAGTTACACAGTATTAGGGGTGTGGGCTGTATTAAAAGTATCCACTGTTCTCCCATGCTCTAACACACAGTAACGATGAAATGTGTGCTGTTCTCACATTCTTCCTCTGTATGTACACATAAACAACAAGGCAGGGAAATATAAAAGGAATTTATTTTATTGTTTGGGTACATTATTGTTCAGTGTACATGCTCACATCTGAAACAAACTTTACGTGCTTGATAACTGTCCCACCCGCAGACATCTACACACCAATACCGATTTATATTCATAGCGGCAAGTGCTATGTAGCTCCACATAGGGGACACAGGAAGTGACATATAGCACCTTCATGCGGCGTCGGAACCGCGTAGGAAATTCACAGCCGCACCGGCAGATCTCCAGAACATGCAACTCGGCCGGCTCACGCGCGGACGCGCTTACAAGTGCGAGGGCCCGCCCAACGCTGCTTGCAGCTTTAATTTTCTCTCTTCTTTATAAAGACAAGTATTGCAGTATGAGAGTCCTTCCTGAAGAGAGGCCATGTTACGCGATACGAGAACCACAAAATTTATCATATTGGGTCGGACTTGATGAATTTAGCACGAGGATACACATGTGACAACGTCAAAATAAGGTGTCTGTACAGTATGAAAAATTGGATGATATTCAGAGAAAGTATAAAACATATTACATGTGTCCATTAAAAGTAAATGGACACATTTAATTTACTTTAGCGGACCCTCTTGAACTTCGGACCCACCCACCATAGAATCTCCAAATCCTGTGGGAAACACTGAGTAAAAAGCACGTTTTGACTATTTAATTTATGCAGTGGTAAAAAACAAAAAGGCAAAAATGTGAATGTACTTGTTCAGTGTTCGGTTTTCGGTGCATCTCTAGTGGTGAATTAATATTTTTATATCTTTTTTTGTAAACATTTTCTTACCGATTGTTCGCTAGACTCATCTAGCACCAAAACCCTGCAAATAAATTTATTATTGCAATTTACACACTGTGCAGGAGTCTATTTGCAACTTTTTATACACGCCCTTTTCCTACGCACCTGCCTTAGGAGAGATGTTCTTCTGGATGTTAATGTAATCTAACATATATTCTCCTCACGAGTTACACATTTAACAAACTTTGTGAACTTCAGCATCATAAAGGCAATTTTCTCAAGCCATTATTTAGCCAATGTCCTCAGTCATGTTAATGTTGTTTTTAATAATGTGATATTTAGTCAACATTATACATTGTCATCTATGTCAGTTTGTGTCGATTTAGTTTTACCGTAACATTTATTTAGCTGTGTGACGTAAACCTTTCAGAAATGTATGCTTAATTGCAGATGCCATTTAAGTCACAAGGCATTCATTTAAGGTCATTAACTACATTTATTTTCCTTTTTAAAGTATTATCTGGACTAACTGTTTGCTGTAAAGTTATTTTTCCATTAACCGATATTCCTTTTATTTGTGGCAAATAAATAAAGATTTCTGAAAATAGCATTTCACTTATGTAATTGCTTCTCGGGCTGTGGGGTTGGGGCAGTAGATTTGAACAGAGTTTCACTGGAACACAAGTGACCACCCATCTGGTTAATTTGTGCCATTTATGCCTTACCTAGCCTGGAACATTTTCACTTTTCAGCACTGACCTGAACTACAAAGTAACAGTAAATAACTAAAACTATTAGGTCATAGGTATGTACAGTGCATTCAGACCTCTTTCACTTTTTTCACATTTGTAGCCTGATGCTAAAATCGTTTGATAAAAAAATATGAAGTTAATCTACACTCAAAACAAACACTATATTGCCAAAGGTTTTGGGTCGCTTGCCTACATGCACATGAAGGTTATTGACATCACATTCTTAATCTGTCGGTTTTAATATGGAGTTGGCCCACCCTTTGCAGCTATAACAGCTTCAACTCTTCTGGGAAGACTGTCTACAAGGATTAGGAGTGTGTTCATGGGAATTTTTAACCATTCTTATAGAAGCACTTTTGTGAAGTCAGGCACAGGTATTGGACAAGAAGGCCTGTCTCTGCTCTAATTCATCCCAGACTCGTCTATCTGATTGCCAGACAGAGAAGCGTGATTCGTCACTCCAGAGAACACGTCTTCACTGCTCTAGTGTCCAGTGGCACCGTGATTTACACCACTGCTTCCAACACTTTGCATTGCACTTGTTGATGTAAGGCTTGGATAGAGCTGCTAGGCCATGGAAACCCATTCCATGAAGCTCTCTACGCACTGTTTTTGAGCTAATCTGAAGGCCACACGATGTTTGGAGGTCTGTAGACTTCTGCACACTCTGCGCCTCAGTATGCACTGACCCCGCTCTGTGATTTTATGTGGCCTACCACTTTTTGGCTGGTGTCTCTTGTTCCCAACCGCATCCACTTTGTCATAATAAAACTGTAACTGTGGAATCTTTAATAGTGAGGAAATTTCCCAAAAGCACTTATTGCACAGGGGGCAACCTATCCCGGTACCAAGCTTGAATTCACCCATTCTTTCACAAATGTTTGTAGATGCAGTTGTATACACCTGTGGTCATAGACACCTCTGAATTCAATGATTTGGAGAGGTGTATATATATATATTAATATATAGTATGTTGCCAGGTGAAATTGATGGGAGAGAGGTATTAAAAGGATTTGGAATGTTCAATTAGTTTAGCTTTCACAAACATTCTCTTATACAATCAAATTATCAAATTTACCACTATATCAGTATCACAACTTGTAACCAAAACAAGTGATACAGTGGCTTGTATATTTGGTTAACTTAAAATGTCCTTACAAACTCTGCTAAATGAATGACTCCATTTAGTAAATAAATTCAGTGCATAACTTCAGTGTATAGTTTTCAGTGTTCAGCTGTAGTGGTAACTGTCCTATTTACATAAAATAAACAAAACCACATACTATCAGTTTTACATAGAACATGAAACATCTGGTACATTAATATCAACTAAAAAGTTTCAGTATTACAACTAAGGCTGACCCCGAATAGTCAAAGATTTGATGCTTCAATGGGCGGAGCCTGATTCGACTGTCAATCTCACTGTCAAAGCTTCGCAGTGAAACGAGGATCGAAGTTACAGTGACTAATGAATAGAGACTACAGCTCTGCAGCTTGTCAAGATTAAAGCAGAGCTACCGTGTGTTACCCCGGCCCCCCCGCTTGCAATCGCACACAAACGCAGTACATGATTCGATTATAGGCAAGACTTGACAATTCTGATTCGACTATGTAATCCTTAGTCGGGGACAGCCCTAATAATAACATATACTCACCACAGATTGCATTAGTGAGATGAAACAGTTGCTTGCAGCAGAGGAGCTGCTCTCACTTAAATCCTGTTTGCAAATGCACTTTTTCATATGTTTTAAGGTTGGTAACAGACTATGAACAAACAACTCCCTGGTTCTACACATAAAGGCGGTGTAAGTGACAGTGTGTAGCTGGAGATGGTGCTGTGCATCCATCCATCCATCCATTGTCAACCCCCTCTTCACAGAGCTGTCACTACTTCTCTAGGACTTAACTGTCCCATCAAAAGCTTTACATAACTCTAATTAAAGGCTTGCAAGTGTCTGGCTTCTTGTAGTTTAATATTATTCCTAGCACAATATTTACTGCTGGTGACTTGTACATGCAAGTCTGCATACAGGATGCAGTTCACTATTTGCTTCTCAAATAAGTTGTCAGAGACTGCTGTCAGTCAGCTGTCCAGACTGTCCAGACCTGCTGTCTGGACAGCTGTCTGAGCAGACCTGCTGCCGAGACAGGGGCTGAGGCCCGGGGAATGGAGACTCCACCCTCAGGTGGTGGAGTTATGCGAAATGCCATGGTGCAGATATGACCGAGGCTGCGCCTGTATACTTTTCCCCCAGTCGCTCTGCTCCCGGGGGTTCTGGAGCGGGTCCATCAGGACGGTGTCAGCCTACTGCTGGTAGCCCCGTTTTGGCCGGCCCGAGTGTGGTTCTCGGACATAATATTGCTCCTCGAGGGCCCGCCATGGCAGGTCCCCCTCCCTGTAGAGAACAGGCGGTGGACCCAGTTACTTGTCCGGTGACAATGGTACTGGAGTTCCTCCAGGACCATTTCTCTGCTGGACTTTCCCCATCCACACTCAAGGTGTATGTGGCTGCCATGGCAGCGTTCCACGCCCCTCTGAGGGATGGGCCTCTGGGGAGGCTTCCACTGGTCGTGCGCTTCCTCCGTGGAGCCCGGAGGATGAGACCCGTGACTCGTTCCAGGGTTCCCACTTGGGACCTGGCGGTGGTTCTCGAAGCGCTGGAGTCGGCTGAGGCCAAGCACCTGACCCTTAAGATGGCCTTTCTCCTTGCTATCACCTCTCTGAGGAGGGTGGGGGATCTCCAGGCACTTGCGGTTTCTCCTCAATACCTGGAGTTTGCCCGGGGAGGGTCAGAGCCATCCTGCACCCCTGTCCGGGCTATGTCCCTAAGGTTCCGTCCAGATTGGCAGGGTCTACGGTGCTGCAGGCATTTCATCCCCCACCTCATGTGACGGCGGAGGACGGGAGACTTCATCTGCTCTGCCCGGTCAGAGCGCTGAGTATTTACACTCTGAGGTCCTCCCGGTGGAGGAAAGCAGACCAGTTGCTGGTGTGTTTCGGGTCCCCCAAGGCTGGGCTCCCCGCTTCTAAACACACGATCAGCAACTGGATCATTCAGACTATTTCCCTGGCCTATCAGGTGCGCGGGTTACCTTCACCTATGGCCGTAAGGGCGGCCTCTAGGGCCTTCCTCGTAGGGGCTTCGCTCCAGGATTTGTGTGAGGCAGCTGGCTGGGCCACTCCTCACACTTCCGGTTTTACAGTCTGAACCTTCCTTCTGCACCCGGCACCCGTGCGCTCTCCTCTTAGTCGTGCCTACGGGTTACTGCACACTGGGGGGCAGGTGGAGGGTTCGGCGTGGAATAGTGGGTGTTCTCGTTCCCATAGTGTCGTCACAGATGCAGTTCGAGTTCCCTCGGAGGGGAACGTCTCAGGTTACGTATGCGTCGGTCCGCCACACCTTGCCCCGCCTGGAGTGCCTTGCTTCATAGCAAAGAGCTAATGTGTCCGGTGTGCCGGCGTGCTTATATACGCCTCCAGTTAAGCCGTCACGTGCTACCGTTCTAGTAATGCTGATAGGATTGGAGTAGTTTCATTCATGATTTCAGCCCTGCCACGCCCAGAGGCATAGTGTCGTCACCGATGCAGTGTCTCGTTCCCCTTCTCGGGGAACAAGGGTTACATACATAACCCAAGATGTTCTCCGGTGTCTAGTGCTTCTGCAAGAAGAGGACCCACAGCTCTTCTACATCTGCAAGGTTGACTGAAACTTAACATGGCCAAGCAATAGTATGCTGGGCATTTAATTGAAGACTTATGAAAAACAATGTTACAATAATCCAACTGAACTAATTTATGATGTTAATTATGTCTCATAAATAAATTCTCAAAGAATGGATGTTGTTTAAGCTCACCTTAAACAAAGAATACTGCCAGTCAGTGTTGTGTGATGTGTCTGGCTGAGAAGGTTAGGGTTAGGTTTAGGGTTATCCCACTGTTGACGGGTAAGGCCAGAGGGGCCTTTGTGGCAATGAATCCAGCAGATACAACGAATTATGGCTTGTTGAAAGCTGCAGTGCTGAAAAAGTATGAAATCAATAGAGAAACTTACCGTCAACGATTCCGCTCTTATGA
>NW_025738789.1:0-4254 GCF_021292245.1 Micropterus dolomieu
AAAGCACAAGACTATCTTTAAGATAAGATGGTGCCTGACCATTAAGAGCTTTGTAGGTAAGAAGAATGATTTTAACTTCTATTCTGGATTTTACTGGAAGCCAATGCAAAGAAGCTAAAACAGGAGAAATGTGATCTCTTTTCCTGGTTCCTGTCAGAACACGAGCTGCAGCATTCTGAATCAGCTGAAGAGTCTTAATGGACTTTTTCGAGCAGCCTGATAATAAGGAATTGCAGTAATCCAGCCTAGAAGTAACAAATGCATGGACTAGTTTTTCTGCATCATTTTTAGACAGGATGTTCCTGATTTTTGCAATATTACGTAGGTGAAAAAAGGCGGTCCTTGAAATTTGCTTAATGTGGGACTTAAACGACATGTCCTGATCAAAGATAACTCCAAGATTCCTCACAGTGGTGCTGGAGGCCAGGGCGATGCCATCCAGGGAAACTATATCTTTAGATAATGCGTCACGGAGGTGCTTAGGCCCCAGAACAATAACTTCAGTTTTATCTGAGTTTAACATCTGAGTTTAACATGCCAAATATCTGGGGAAGTCGGCCGACTCTACATCCACATCCAGCCAATGAGAGCAGGCAGCTACTTTTTCACCGCAAAACCCTTTTTACTTTCCTCCAGCTCTCTCTGTAGCTCAGACAATCCCTGCTACCTGAGTGTGCTAATCCATTCTCTCACCATTATTCTTTGTATTTATAATTGCTTTCTTTATGATAACAAAGCTGTTTTGTCTGTAGGTTCCGTCATTTCCCGTTTCACATTTCAATTGTGTTTTATTGACCAGCGTAGGGTGACACGGCCGCTGCATATGACTTGAATTTAGATGATAAATAGTAGTAATAATAATAATAATGACTACTGATTGTGTTAAGGTGGAATGTATTAAAAACCATAAAAAGTTGCAGCACAGGAAAGAGAGTGGAGAATATAACACATTAGTCTCTGAAGTATTGCACAACAAGTTCTGTTACTGACTTAGAGACAGAGTGTCTGACTCAATCCCTGCTACCTGAGTGTGCTAATCCATCCTTTCACCATTATTCTTTGTATTTATAATTGCTTTCTTTATAATAACAAACAACAGCTGTTTTGTCTGTAGGTTTCACATTTCAAGTGTGTTTTATTGACCAGCATCGGGTGACACGGCCGCTGTCACCAATCACTCACGTAGTGATTTCACTAGCTAGGTATACAGACACGCCTGGGGCGTCTCCTGCATACGCTGAATCAACGTTTTGTACGAAATAACTATGCTTGTCAAGTGTGGGTATATGACGCCTGAGATGAGAACAGGCTGCTCCAAATAACTCCTGTATTTCAGCATCTTTTCTATTCATATTCAAAACATTCTGCACATTCAAAACACTTATCTGTGTTCTCTGACATGTCGAGAAAACAGTTGAGAATAATGTCATCATTTAATTAGAATTCATATTGTTTTGTAAAAGTCTAACTGCCATATAATGTGTGGTGGATTAGCCTGCGTTATTGCTCTGCTGATAAGGTGTGTGTGAAAAGTGTGACTTGGGTGAGTCTCACTCTCAATGCGTGGGAGTTGGTAGCTCCCACACATACTATGAACAGTTGATTTTGATAGACCTAAATTCTCTCTCTCTTGCATTGGGAATTGTAACCCTTTATTTATTTTGGCAAAAAGAGCTGAGCCACAACCCTTCTTTACTTGCAAAGAGTGAACCTTTGGCGAATGCTATTTTTATATCCAATCATGACTGTGGGTGTGACGAGATTTCTCAAAACTAACTAGCTAAAACTAGCTAATTGTTTAAAGTAGCTAAAACTAGCTAACTGTTTAAACTAGCTAAAACTAGTTAACTGTTTAAACTAGCTAAAACTAGCTAACTGTATAAACTAGTTAACTGTTTAAACTAGTTAAAACTAGCTAATTGTTTAAACTAGTTACAGCTAGCTAACTGTATAAACTAGTTAAAACTAGTTGACTATTTAAACTAGTTCAAACTAGCTAATTGTTTAAACTAGTTACAACTAGCTAACTGTATAAACTAGTTAAAACTAGTTGACTATTTAAACTAGTTAAAACTAGCTAACTGTTTAAACTAGTTACAACTAGCTAACTGTATAAACTAGTTAAAACTAGTTGACTATTTAAACTAGTTAAGACTAGCTAATTTTTTTAACTAGTTACAACTAGCTAACTGTATAAACTAGTTAAAACTAGTTGACTGTTTAAACTAGTTAAAACTAGCTAATTTTTTAAACTAGTTACAACTAGCTAACTGTATAAACTAGTTAAAACTAGTTGACTATTTAAACTAGTGAAGACTAGCTAATTGTTTAAACTAGTTACAACTAGCTAACTGTATAAACTAGTTAAAACTAGTTGACTATTTAAACTAGTTAAAACTAGCTAATTGTTTAAACTAGTTACAACTAGCTAACTGTATAAACTAGTTAAAACTAGTTGACTATTTAAACTAGTCAAAACTAGTTAACTGTTTAAACTAAACAGTTAGCTAGTTTAACTAACGAGTTTAAACTAGTTAAAACTAGTTAACTGTTTAAATTAGTTAAAACTAGCTAACTGTATAAACTAGTTCAAACTAGTTAACTGTTTAAATTAGTGAAAACTAGCTAACTATAAACTAGTTAAAACTATAACTGTATAAATTAGTTAAAACTAGCTAACTGTTTAAACTAGTTCAAACTAGTTAACTGTTTAAACCTGTTAAAACTAGCTAATTGTTTAAACTAGTTACAACTAGCTAACTGTATAAACTAGTTAAAACTAGTTGACTATTTAAACTAGTTAAAACTAGCTAATTGTTTAAACTAGTTACAACTAGCTAACTGTATAAACTAGTTAAAACTAGTTGACTATTTAAACTAGTTAAAACTAGCTAATTGTTTAAACTAGTTACAACTAGCTAACTGTATAAACTAGTTCAAACTAGTTGACTATTTAAACTAGTCAAAACTAGTTAACTATTTAAACTAAACAGTTAGCTAGTTTAACTAACGAGTTTAAACTAGTTAAAACTAGTTAACTGTTTAAATTATTTAAAACTAGCTAACTGTATAAACTAGTTAAAACTGTTTAAACTAGTTAAAACTAGCTAACTGTATAAATTAGTTAAAACTAGCTAATTGTTTAAACTAGTTAAAACTAGTTAAAGATAAAAATGTGCTTCAGTATCAGTCTGATTATCTCAGATAGAATCAGATTTCTGTCACAGGAGACATTGTACTGCAGAGCTACAGTGGGTACGGAAAGTATTCAGACCCCTTTAAATTTTTCACTCTTTGTTTCATTGCAGCCATTTTCCAAAAATCAAAAAAGTTCATTTTATTTCTCAGTAATGTACACTCAGCACCCCATCTTGACAGAAAAAAACAGAAATGTAGAAATTTTTGCAAATTTATTAAAAAAGAAAAACTGAAATATCACATGGTCATGGTCATTCAGACCCTTTGCTCAGTATTTAGTAGAAGCACCCTTTTGATCTAATACAGCCATGAGTCGTTTTGGGAAAGATGCAACAAGTTTTTCACATCTGGATTTGGGTATCCTCTGCCATTCCTCCTTGCAGATCCTCTCCAGTTCTGTCAGGTTTGATGGTAAACGTTGGTGGACAGCCATTTTCAGGTCTCTCCAGAGATGCTCAATTGGGTTTAAGTCAGGGCTCTGGCTGGGCCATTCAAGAACAGCCACGGAGTTGTTGTGAAGCCACTCCTTCGTTATTTTAGCGGTGCGCTTAGGGTCATTGTCTTGTTGGAAGGTAAACCTTCAGCCCAGTCTGAGGTCCAGAGCGCTCTGGAAAAGGTTTTCGTCCAGGATATCCCTGTACTCGGCCGCATTCATCTTTCCCTCGATTGCAACCAGTCGTCCTGTCCCTGCAGCTGAAAAACACCCCACAGCATGATGCTGCCACCACCATGCTTCACTGTTGAGACTGTATTGGACAGGTGATGAGCAGTGCCTGGTTTTCTCCACACATACCGCTTAGAATTAAGGCCAAAAAGTTCTATCTTGGTCTCATCAGACCAGAGGATCTTATTTATCACCATCTTGGAGTCCTTCAGGTGTTTTTTAGCAAACTCCATGCGGGCTTTCATGTGTCTTGCACTGAGGAGAGGCTTCCGTCGGGCCACTCTGCCATAAAGCCCCGACTGGTGGATTGCTGCAGTGATGGTTGACTTACTACAACTTTCTCCCATCTCCCGACTGCATCTCTGGAGCTCAGCCACAGTGACCTTTGGGTT
>NW_025738790.1:0-4836 GCF_021292245.1 Micropterus dolomieu
GGCTGCTTCGTTAAAGGTCACTTTCTGTTGCCAGCAGGTGGCGCTATGACTGTGGGTGAATGTCGGCATGTACATGTGTTCAGGGCGGGACTCTCATCCTACATGTACAGTTTGGTCCAGATGTGAGCATGTACACTGAAGTTACAACAACTTCCTGTTTCATAGCGAATCATCGACGCCACGGACACGCCCATTGACGAAAACGCGCAAATAGCACAACTTTTCATCGTCAATGCCTTCAGAAGGCACAGCAGAAGTTTGACGTCGGTCGGACTAAATCCCTATGAGGAGTTCGTTAAAGTACGAAGTGTGTAAATCATCCAAAAATGGCCGTAAAATTCAAAATGGCCGACTTCCTGTTGACTTTAGGCTATGGGTTCTTGAGGCTTTTTTGTGCGTCTTGATATGATACATGTCCCCAGAAAATTTCGTACATGTAGGTTGAACGTGAATGAGGGGCTAATCTTTTCCAATTTTCTAGGTGGCGCTAGCGAGTCATTTTGCCACGCCCAACTTATAGAATACGAAATTTTTCACCGGTTCTGACGTGTTTGCAAGAAAAAAAAAATATATATATATATACATATATATATATATATATATATATATATATATAATCTTAGCAAATTCAATAGGGACCTCGCACGGTCGTGCTCGGGCCCTAATTAATTAATTACTTCACTGCGTAGTAAACTCTATTGATCAATCCAGTTTCTTTAAAATAGCTAATGAAATAGTTTTCCTTCCTCAACATCAAAGACATTTTTTAGACTCAATTCTTTCAGAGCATTCTGATTTCCCTCCTTAATGTTTCTCGTTCTGGATAAATTTTAGACAGTGAAGAATGACATATTCTACTGATTCCCCTAGTTGACAGTGTTCACATAATCCTCAAGGGTGGTTGTTTACTAAGTGCAGGGTTTTATAAAGTCTAGTTTGCCCTACCTTCAGCCTTGTCATGATGTTCTCATATTCATTGTTGTGTCTCCCTGTCTTTCCTGTGTCCCAGCTGTTCTGCCACTCCTTAATGATGCTTCGTTTGATTATTCCTTTGATTCAAATCAATTAAATTAAATTTTTATAGCGCCAAATCACAGTTAACAGTTATCTCAGAGCGCTTTTCATAAAGAGCAGGTCTCGACTGTACTCTGTGATGTTATTTACAGAAACTCAACAATTCCCACCAAGAGCAAGCACTAGGCAACAGAGGCAAGGAAAAACTTCCTTTAAGAGGCAGAAATTTCAAGCAGAACCATGGCTCAGGGTGGGCGGCCATCTGCCTCCACTGGTTAGGGGTGAGGGAGAGAGAGAGAGAGAGAGAGAGAGAGAGAGAGCTTTATTTGTAGCTTTGGCGACATTGTTGCTATACATTCATGCCAATAATGCTAATTTGAATTGAATTGAAAATTGAGAGTGAGAGGGCAAGAGAGGGACAGAAAGACAGAGAGAGAGGGATGGAAGGAGAGAGAGAGGAGGGAGGCAGCCTACACAATATACACACAGAGGTACAGACAGTAAAGGTGATGTTGCTATAGACTGAATGAATAATGGTACAGATATTTATAGTGTTAATGATAATAATCATAATGTTAAAGATAATAACAATAGGACTAGTAACAATAATTGTAGCAGAGGGTGTCTGCACAGCTCAGTCCTTGGGCTGCCCGCCGGACCTCCCTGGCTCCCCTGCTCTGTCCTCGGGCAGCCCCCCTGAACTCCATGGCTCCCCACGTCCGCCCAAACCCCCTGGTCCCTCTGCTCCGCCCTCGGGACATCCGCCCGAACCCCCTGGTCCCTCTGCTCTGCCCTCGGGACGTCCGCCCGACCCCCCTGGTCCCCCTGCTCCGCCCTCGGGATGTCAGTCTGAACTCCCTGGTCCCCCAACTCTACCCTCTGGTACCCTGTCTAGCCCTATGTTTTCTGTTCAGCCCTGCCCGTTCCCCTAACCCTTCCCAGTCCTGAAGCCCTCCCTGTATTCCCTGTTTGGTTTAGGACCCTGGACCCCCACCAGCCGGACCCCAGTGCAACTTCCTGCCCCCTACGTTCGTCTGCCAAGCTCTCTCTCTCTCTCTCTCTCTCTCTCCCTCTGCTCCTGAGCCCAGCCAACTACCTGCATCTCATCAGCCACCTCGTCAGCCTGCCACACCTGCCAGTAATCACCTCATGCCTGCCTGTATTTCAACCCTGGTTCTCCACACCATCCTCACTTGATCGTCGTTGCTGCATACCCGGTGCCACCTCCATGTTCAGGCTTTTCATGTTTCTTGTTTTTTCACTTTTTCCCTGTGCTTTGTCGCCGTCACCCCTAACCCTGTCTCTCTGTCTGTTTCCCTCCCAGGTACACTCACCCTCGTCCTCCGTTCAGTCGGCTGGGCTCATCCACCGGCCCTCTCCTCCTCAGACTACCCCTACGGCGTCCTCCCTGTTCCCCCACCGCTCCTCGCTTCCTCGGCCCCAGTGTTCCCCGGCTCCCTGGCCCCCAGTATTCCTGGTTCCCCGTGCCTGTGTTTCCCCAACATCCACCTCTCCCTCCCCTCCAGTCCCTCTACCCCTTTATCCCTCAATAAACCTCCTTCCCTCAGAGTGCTGCTTTTGGGTCCTCTCTGTCCCCACACCACACAACCCTATAACAATATCTTTAGATAAGACGTCACAGAGGTGCCTGGGCCCCAGAACAATAAGTTCAGTTTTATCTGATTTTAACATCCGCGCTGCAGCTGGCTGGCTTCCAACTGTACAGAACTCTCCGGCAAAACAAAAGGTGGAGGTATCTGTTTTTATATTAACAATGGCTGGTGTACCAACGTGACAGTGATTCAGCAGCACTGTTCTCCTGATCTGGAATTTCTTATCATTAACTGTAAACTGTTTCACTCCCCACGTGAGTTTGCTTCATTCACTCTGGTCGGTGTTTACATCTCGCCGCACACCAACGTTCAGGACGCACAGAGCATGCTGGCCGACCGGATACTGTGTGTGGAGCAGACAAAACCGGACTCCCTTGTTATTGTTCTCTGTGACTTTAACAGGGGAAATCTCAGCCATGAACTCCCCAAATACAGACAGTTTATAAAGTGTCCAACCAGAGAGGGGAACACTTTGGATCACTGGTACACCACAGTTAGCAGTGCCTATCACGCCGTCACACTGATCACGTGATGGTCCATCTGATTCCCGTTTACAGGTAAAAACTAAAGCTCTGTAAACCTATAGTGACAACATCAAATAAGTGGACTAGTGAAGCTGTTGAGGACCTCCAGGCATGTTTGGACTGCACTGACTGGGATGTTTTCAAGAATGCTACCAACAATCTGGATGAGTTTACAGAGGCTGTGACGTCCATTAGCTTCTGTGAGGACAGCGGCATTCCAACACAGACCAGGGTGAGTTATAACAATGACAAACCCTGGTTTACAGCTAAACTGAGACAGCTAAGGTTGGAAAAGGAGGCATTTAAGGGTTGGTGACAGGGCCAGGTGCAGGGCGTTAAAGTACAGGTTTAGCAGGGAAGTGCGAGAAGCTAAATGGCTGTACTCAGAGAGACTAAAGAACCAGTTCTCTGCAAACAACGCCACTTCTGTCTGGAGGGGGTTCAGACAGATCACAAACTATAAACCCAAAGTCCTCCACTCCAGAAACAATTCTCACCTGGCAAATGAGCTGAACCAGTTCTACTGCCGCTTTGAGAGTCAATCTGACACCATCCCCCGTGACTCCTCCACTCAGCTTCAGCCTCAGTCCACCACTTCTTCCCCTCCCTACTCAGAGCTGGCCAGCTCCACCCCCTCCCCATCTCTCTTCATCACAGAGATCGAAGTCAACGATCTTTTCAGGAGGCAGAAATCCCGCAAAGCAGGTGGGCCGGACTCTGTCTCCCCATCCACCCTGAAACACAGTACTGATCAGCTGTCTCCAGTCTTCACAGACATTTTTAACACCATGTGCCATGTGCCAGCCTGCTTCAAAGCCTCCACTATCCCCAAGAAACCAAGGACCACTGGACTAAACGACAACAGACCTGTCGCCCTGACCCAGACTCTCCGCTCTGGCAGAAGGCTGCGGTCCATCAGGACCAAAACCTCTCGCCACAAAAACTTTCTTTTCTTTCGTTTCTTCGCGTCTGCAGCTAGCCTCATTAACAAGGCCCGGGTCCCCCACTGACACTCCCCCCTTGCAAATTATACAAATGTCTCTGCACATGTAAATATTGTTTCATATCGTGTCGGGCACAGACCTGGCACGTCGCACATATTTGTTGTTGATTGTTGATCTTTGTTGTATATTTTTATGTTGTCAGTTTATATATTTATATGTACACAATATTCTCTTCCGTTGCGTTACTTCTGCACGGCACAGACCCAGAATAATGCACATGTATATACAGTGGGTACGGAAAGTATTCAGACCCCTTTAAATTTTTCACTCTTTGTTTCATTGCAGCCATTTTCCAAAAATCAAAAAAGTTCATTTTATTTCTCAGTAATGTACACTCAGCACCCCATCTTGACAGAAAAAAACAGAAATGTAGAAATTTTTGCAAATTTATTAAAAAAGTAAAACTGAAATATCACATGGTCATAAGTATTCAGACCCTTTGCCGTGACACTCATATTTAACTCAGGTGCTGTCTATTTCTTCTGATCATCCTTGAGATGGTTCTACACCTTCATTTGAGTCCAGCTGTGTTTGATTATACTGATTGGACTTGATTAGGAAAGCCACACACCTGTCTATATAAGACCTTACAGCTCACAGTGCATGTCAGAGCAAATGAGAATCATGAGGTCAAAGGAACTGCCTGAAGAGCTCAGAGACAGAATTGTGGCAAGGCACAGA
>NW_025738791.1:0-9669 GCF_021292245.1 Micropterus dolomieu
TGAAGATGAAAAGTTGTGCTATTTGCAAGTTTTCGTCAATGGGCGTGTCCGTGGCGTGGCGTCAAAGATCAACTCTTCGCCATGACACGGAAGTTGTCGTAACTTCAGTGTACATGCTCACATCTGGACCAAACTGTACATGTAGGATGAGAGTCCCACCCTGAACACATGTACATGCTGACATTCACAGACAGTCATAGCGCCACCTGCTGGCAACAGGAAGTGACTTTTAACGAAGCAGCCCCCGCCGCACGTTTTACCTACGTGCACGAATTTTCTGTGGTACGTGTATCTTGTCCAGACGCACAAAAAAGTCTCTTGGAGCCATAGCCTAAACCCAACAGGAAGTCGGTCATTTTGAATTTTACGGCCATTTTTGGATGATTTACACACTCCGTACTTTAACGAAATCCTCCTAGGGATTTAGGCGGATCGATTTCAAATTTGTGCTGTGCCTTCCAAAGGCATTGTTGATGAAAAGTTGTGCTAGTTTTCCGTGGCGTGGCGTCAAAGATCAACTCTTCGCCCATGACACAGGAAGTTGAGTATCATCTGCATAACAATGAAAGTTAATGGAGTGTTTCCTGATAATATTACCTAAAGCAAGCATATATAAATTGAAGAGGATTGGTCCGAGCACAGATCCTTGTGGAACTCCATGACTAACTTTGTCGCGCATGGAGGATTCATCGTTAACATGTACAAACTGAAATTGATCTGATGAATAGGACTTAAACCAGCTTGGAGCAGTTCCTTTAATGCCAATGAAATATTCCAGTCTCTGTAATAATATACAATGGTCAATGGTATCAAATGCAGCACTAAGATCTAATAAAACCAGTACAGAGAGAAGTCCTTTGTCTAATGCAATAAGGAGGTTGCTGTGCTATGATGAGCTCTAAATCCTGACTGAAAATCCTCAAATAAACTATTTGTTGTGGGGACAGCCCGGCTGACAATGAGTCTCCTGGTTTCCTTTTTTCCCTTTATTTCTCCCTTTGTTTTGCTCTGGCTGCCTCCCTGTGTTCTGCCTGTATTTCAACCCCGGTTCTCCATACCATCCTCGCTTGATCGTCGTTGCTCCCAACCCGGTTCCAACCTCTCGAGCTCTGGTGTTAATGATCTCTGTTTTCCAGTCCCCGGTTGTTCCTCGAGTTAACTCTGTCTCTCTGCTTTCCGTCCCAGATTCAGTCACCCTCGTCATCCGTTCTGTCGGCTGGGCTCATCCTCCACGGCATCCTCCCAGCTCCCCCCGCTCCTCGCCTCACCACCTGCGCCTTGCCTGCTCCTCGGTCCTCCGTGTCTACGTCCCCCGGCGTCCACCTCTCCTCCCTCACCTCTTCCCAAGCCCCCTCTGCAAACCCTCAATAAACCTCCTTCCCTCTGAGCGTTGCGTGTGGGTCCGTTTTGTCCCGTCTCATAACACTATTGCTATGTAGAAAGTCACACAGCTGTTTGGCGACTGCTTTATCCAGGATCTTAGAGAGAAATGGAAGGTTAGATATAGGTCTATAGTTGGCTAAAACAACTGGATCAAGGTTGGGCTTTTTCAGAAGAGGTTTAATTACAGCTACTTTAAAGTACTGTGGTACATAGCCTGTTGATAAAGATAGATTGATCATATCTAGTATAGAAGTGCCTAGTCGGGATGGGGTCTAAGTTGGTAAAGCTTGAGGTAAGCAAAGCAGTCTAAACATATATTTGGTTTTACAGCTGTTTCTAAGGTTCCTGAGTTTGGAGATAAGTCAGTGCCAGTTAAGGGCAGGTCTTGGTGAATTTTCTTTCTGATAGTTAGAATTTTATCATTAAAGAAGCTCATGAAGAGAGCTATAGTAATACTTGGCTCAATAGAGCTGTGACTATCTGTTAGCCTGGCTACAGTGCTGAAAAGAAACCTGGGGTTGTTCCTACTTTCCTCTATTAATGACGAGTAGTACGCTCCTCTGGCATCATGGAGGGCCTTCCTATAAGTTTTAAGACTATCTTGCCAGATTAAACGAGAATTTTCCAGTTTGGTGGAATGCCAATTCCTCTCAAGTTTCCTCGATATTTGCTTTAATTTGCAAATTTCAGTGTTATACCATGGAGCTAACTGTATTTGTTTTAGTATTTTCGTTTTTAGAGGGGCAATAGAGTCGAGTGTCATTCGCAGTGAGCCTGCAGCACTATCAACAAGATGATCGACTTGGGAGGGACTGAAATTAGCATAGGAGTCCTCCGTTACTTTGTGACTTGATAAAGAATTTAGAGCTGATGGAAT
The DNA here is from genome assembly GCF_021292245.1 of Micropterus dolomieu. Classification (NCBI taxonomy): domain Eukaryota; kingdom Metazoa; phylum Chordata; class Actinopteri; order Centrarchiformes; family Centrarchidae; genus Micropterus; species Micropterus dolomieu. The sequence continues at coordinate 2,261 of NW_025738791.1, forward strand.
CACCTTAAATTTAGCTACAGCACTATCAGACAGACATCTTGTATAGAAATTTTTGCCCAATGGCATGTAGTTCACCAATACAAACTCAAAAGTTATCAAACAATGGTCAGATAAAGAGGGATTCTGTGGGAGCACTATAAAATGTTCAATTTCAATACCATATACCAGAACAAGATCGAGGGTGTGGTTAAAACAGTGACTCTGAGAGAACACTCTGAGAGAAGCCAATGGAATCTAAAAGAGAGATAAACGCAGTACTAAAGCTGTCATTCTCAACATCCACATGAATATTAAAATCCCCTACAATAATAACTGTCCGTTTTAAGGACTAAAGTTGAGAAAAACTCTGCAAATTCAGATAAGAATTCAGAGTACGGACCCGGTGCTAGGTACACTATAACAAAAAGAATTGGTTGCAGTGATTTCCAACTTGGGTGTGAAAGACTAAGAACAAGGCTTTCAAATGAGTTATAATTTAGTTTAGGATAGCTGCAACTCCACCTCCTCGGCCTGTGCCTCGAGGAATGTGAGTATTAATATGACTGGGAGGTGCGGATTCATTTAGGCTAACGTATTCTCCATCACCCAGCCAGGTTTCAGTAAGACAAAATAAATCAATATCATAATCTGATATTAGTTAATTTACTAGTACACCTTTAGAGGAGAGAGATCTGATGTTTAAGAGTCCACATTTAATTTTCCTATTCGTTTGCCCTATTGCTCTTGTGGTTTTAATTTTTATGAGGTTTTTATGCACAGCTCCTCTTCTGTTTAGCTTTGATTTAAAAAATTTCGATGGTCGGGGGACAGACACCGTCACTATAGTGTTTTCACTAAGTAACTCCTGGAATGGAGGAGCAGAGAAGTGTGTTAGACTGCTACTCTGCGTAGGGTTTTGGGTGGGTAACTGCTGAAGTAGAAGGGCAGAGAAGTGTGTTAGACTGCGACTCTGCCTCCTGGTCTCAACTCTGGGTTGTCATGGATTTGGTCCACTAATAAACTTGTCCATATTTCTAGAAATGAGAGTGCTCCTTCCGAAGTGAGATGGATGCCGTTTCTCCGAATCAGGCTTCCGCTGGCTACACATACAGGTCCGTGTGTGGTGTGTGGCGGTGGTGTCACTTACTGTTCCTTCAGAAAGGCTTGGGAAAATGTAACGTGTGTGGACGTTACCTCGCTACTCGGTCAATAAAAGAGCTTCGTTACTGAAAAGCTATTTGATCCAGAAAACAGCGACGCTACCACCAAGCTACTGAGAAATGTAGTTAAACTAGTAACTGCGTTACTTGTAGCGAAGCTACAAGTAGTAAGGCAAATAGTCTCAATCCAAAGGTCTGTCAGTGTTTAAACCAGAATGAACTTTATGTTTGCATAAGATCCAGATGTTGACTTCTTAGCCTGTGAATGTCAAGAAATGAGGCCTGGATTATGATCCAGTATTGAAGGAAGACGCTTTGGCAACTGGTAGTGTCAGAAAACCCTCATTCATTGTGCATTTAGCTGTGCCCACAAGATTGATTGTAAGAGAATAATATATCCACAATATATACACTGTAGTGAACAACGGTGTGGATTTGTGCATTTTATATTGAATAAATTTGGAGCTACTTCAAATTCCTCTCTCCTCCCCCAGAGAAGAAGGGGAGGAGTCAAAGTTGCTTTCTTTAAGTGCTATCCCCGACCATAAAACGGGCACCTTTTTGATTCCGAAGCTGATAACGCCTGACTGTTAAAATGACAAAGGGACACAAACCAGCCATTAGCATTTCCCTCAACAGCCTATCAAAACTGGCCCCCCCACACAAGTTTCCGTGGCAACTGACCTTGCTCTTTGTTTATTATCCCATCAAAGGGATACTCCTTGTCTCACCTAAGTGTGACATAATCCAGGACAGCCGAACTTTAAATAACCAAAGACTCAAAGCATTTAATTAAGTTTAATTAAATCTTTAGTTACCTGATTACGTTTGCCTCTATTTGAGTAGTTATGTTAACATGTTGTTGCTATCTGTTGTTGATATTAGTGCTGAAAAGAAAGTTACTTTTGCAGTGTTTTTATTTTCAGCAAGACACTCCTTCATCTAATGTAATCAATGCTTGTTCATAATACTTTCCTACAAAATTCCTTTAGAAATGATGACCAAGGAATGTTTTACTATACTCTTAACCACCAGCTTGAATTTAAGGATGTATCAACAATATTCCCCAGTTCCTAAGGAGAGATGATCTTGGATTAATCTAAACTTTACTCATGTAACCTGAGCTCCCCCAAGTGGACGAAATAAGTATTACATACCCTCGTTGGAAATGCCGTTAAATGTATAAATATCCTGACCACCATCCTGACCAAGCCTTTTCATCGAGCCAACTTCACCTTGGTCAGACCAAGCCACGTGGTCTCGCCAGCGGCAACGAAGGAAACCTGAAAACAGCCGAATTGCCAGATGGAGGACGGCGTTTTCAATCAGACACGGAGAACCCCGGAGAATCCCTAGCAAAAAGCCAGGATCAGCAGCTAGCGTGGGACCAGCAACAGGCCCAAGCAGGCCGCCGGCAAGCAGTAAGACTTAACACACATTCTGTGTTCAGGGATGTCCTTTTTAACTCCTAAACTCATGGCGTTAGCTTACTTTCATTAGTTCTTCTATGCTGTATGAGTCAAATGCTTCCCACAAACGAACCTCCATTTCTCATTGTTCAGCAATTGTTTATTTTCCCGGTATTCAACCATCTTTTTATCACATTAGTTAGAGAATAAATTCACTGTAATATAATCAAGAACTGTGTGTGTTGCCTATTTCTACGTCCCTGCCAAGAGAATTGACCCTTTAGATATGAGACTGACTGACTGATTTAAGATAATTGAGCGATTATTAACTAACTGATCACTAGTAATAATTATTAAAACTACCTAGAGGTCCGGAGACTCTAGGATTATAACAACTCCGGTGGTGCCCTTAACGAGGAATCTGGTTTGATTTTATGAATATTAAAATTCATAATTGGGTATCAATTCTCATAAATTTATTAAATTGCATAACTAAATTTTAGGTTTGCTACAACACAATGCATTTTTGAACACCTTGCTGTGTGTATGTATGGGTGGCAAACACAATTAACCTCATTTACATTGATGAAATGTAGATTTGTGAGGGCAGCATCAATATTATATCAGTATTTTAACTGCAAATGAGACACAGTAAGCATGATTTCAGTGTATTCATTGTCACACACCGGCATGATACTATGGTACCCCCAACACACACACACACACACACACACCACATTTCTGAGCAGCAAAAGAAACAGGATATATGGTCTATGGAGTCAATTACTACTTTGTCTAACTTTTAGAAAGTGAAATCTCTCCTATTTCCAAATTGGTTCTAGAAGTAATATGCAGCTTCTTGCATTATGATAATAAAAGAATATCTCTGTCTGACTCTGCGGTGATGCCTAAATCTACTGCATTACATTTTCAGTGACATTGTCAGGTTTTGGGGTGTAGATTGTCTGCTTCATCGCAACGTATGTTGACGTCGCTAGATGAGCACTGAAAACTCCTCCAAAAGGACTCAGTACACCAGTACCGTACTTAAGTACAACCTTGAAGTACTTGTACTTTCAGGAATGATTGTTACCTGGTATGTATTAGGGAGTAGGATGAGTGGATGACTGCCTTAAACACACCAATACATTTATATAAAAGTTTTCAGATGATACTACACTGTTGACTTTGTTAGGCACAGAAGATGATCCTAGTATTCATCAGTATTGTCTAGGCAAATGAGTGGAGTGGTGTGAAAAGAATTCACTTATTATTAGACACAAGAAATCATTTTTGGTCCTCCAGTGAGTTCTTACCATCTACCAGTTACAGTCTGTAACACACAGACTGAACAAGCTTATAAATATAGGCATCTAGCTGGATGCTGCTTTATCTGGGCGTGCACATATAAATGATATCTGTAGCAAGGTACAACAACATACAGTATTCACTTTCTTAGTAGACTGTGGCCATTTGGAGACAAAGAAACAGGTTACATTGTTTTTTTCCTATGTATAATACAGAGTTTGAGCAGTATGGAATGAGTGCATGGTACAGTTGTCTGTCTGTTCAGCTTAAAGTGCGACTGACTAGATTACTACAGGTCTGCTCAAAGACTGTGGGTCAAACGCTTGAGTCAAGTTTTCAAACTGTATATACTAAAAGAATGTCGTCTGGCTGGTAATATTACATCAGACCCCCTTTATTAGAAGAATATCTGCTTTTGCCATCAAACAGAAGAGAGTCCCTCAGGTCAGACTGGAGGGACTGCTGTTAAATCCTAGTTTGTTCTAAGTAGGCCTCAGTGTCCCTGTGTAAACTAAGCTCTGAATATAAAGGTGAGCAATTGAATGTATTGTACTGCAGCCACTTATTCATATTCGCTTGTTTTAATTTAAGTTTGTAGTGTGTTGTTGTTATTTAATGTGAAACTAGGACACAAGACACATTTCACAAATATCTTGATAATAAAGTGAAATCAAACCAAAAGTGGCCATTAAGACTATGATGCCTTGTGGTCTGTCCAATGCTCCTGCAGTTTTGGTGGATAATGGTTTTGGAGTGCTCATTCGATTATCAGAATTGAATCAGTTAAGTCCGATAACATATCGAAAGTCTAGAAGATCTAAACAATTTATTTATTATATATATATATATATATATATATATATTATTTATCCCCATTCAAGTTAGCATGATACAAAAAAATACATTTTTTTTTTGAGTAGGTTAGGTTTGCAATAAATACATATGCAATTACATTCCCAAACATGTCCATCGAACTCTCTGGAGTGAACTAGCAGGTAACTGGTGAAACCAGCTGATACACCAGTTTATCACTCCAAGGAGTTCCTGAAACACTTTTATGCATGCTGTCCAATGAAGTGAAGGATACAGTATACAGGCTGCTGTGCCTGAAATCTATGTGAACTGCAAGCCCTCTTAACACAAATGACACCTGCTCTGAGCCTACAGTTACCTGTGTTCAGCACTACAGCTGTTTTTGTTCAAAAGAAGTGTTCTCAGCACAGTTACACTGCATTTTATCCACAGTGCTCTGGCTTCACACAATAAGAGCCTACTATGTCATTAAAGGGCAATTTGAGTTGGCCTATTTCTGACAAGCACCACTTGGTCTCTCTGTCACAAAGTGGCTATAGTGTCAGTAACATAGTGATCGTCTGGCCAGCCAGCGTCTGAAGCGACATGCCTGATGTTTAATGAATAAGCCAGGTTCTCTAGCAGGGCCTTAGCTGTACTGAAAGCAGCCGCTCTGTCCTGAACAGTCAAACTCTGGGGGCAGGCACGCTCTTCAGAGCGTAGCCGCTATCCGACCACCTCTCGAGAAAAGCGTCTCAGATAAGCCCAGAGTATTTGATGGGAAAAACTGTCTCCCTTCCTTTATCAATCTCAAACAAAGAGCTTTCTTTGCACCATTATTCTGTGCTTTAACTGATAAGGTGAGGAGAGCCCAGAGTGGCGTGAAAGATATATTGTGCAGGGCTGAGGTTTTCAAAGATAAAATGAGACTAAACCACAAAGGTCAAAGGTCATCTGAGAACATGCTGAATGAGTCTGTTTAGACTGCTCAATGGAAGATCCAAGGATCGTGTTTAATTCTAAACCTGTATCAGGAGAGTGTCTTACGATCTGTAAAACCGAGTAAGACATTACTCGTGTTAAATTGTATTACAATTTAATATAATAAAATAGTATTGAGGTACTAAAAATTGCTGTATTCAGTAATGTTGTTAGTACCTTAATATTATTTTAGTTTAAGCAATAATACATTCAATTACTCTTCTAAATCCAGCGATTCAGAAACAAAACACACTGATGTCATCAAGAAACTTTGTGAAAGAGAAGTATTTACCAATAAATAATAATCAACTTAAAGCTCTTCTATGTGTGGAATTTGAACATTTTCCACTTTGGTCCCCCCAGTGGTAGTGTCACCCGCTCAACCCCTATGGATCTGAAATAATGAGACGTAAAGCCCACTTTACACTTATAAATGCAGAAATGAATACATATGCCTTTGAAATAAATAAATATGAGTATGAAATAAATCCAGAAAATAAATAAATGAGGCAATAAATATATAAATACAATACAATTTCCCAGATCTTTTAAAGTGGTTACTTTGGCAACAAGTCCATCAGCAAACTCTGTAAATCAAAGGGTTGAAGCAGCAGGATGCTAATAGTGTATTTCCTGTTGTCAACCTGGCCTCTGGGGTCTCAGAGGCATTGTTCAGTCTTGCAGCTTGGTCTGAATCTGTGAGACACCCACACCCCATTCATTTGAATATAACAGATGGAAATAAGAAAGAGCTGGGAAATAAATGTGGCATTAGCAAATACAAGTTCTCTGAAATAAATACATCTAGAATATTAAATTAAAGTCCCCAGAAATAAATGAAAGTCATCCCTTTGAAAACATCCTTTTAAAATAAAACCTATTTATTTATTTAACTAGATTATATAATTTATAGATGTATATTTACATTTATTTATTTACGTAACTGTCTCATTTATTTACTGTATATCCTGGCTTTTAAAAATAGTACTTAGCACTGTGTAGCATCTTAGCCTAGCTATTTTTGCTGTCTACCAGCAATGGCTAATCTAGTGGAAACTTGCCCTGTTGACATCCTTACTCTAATGACAGCGATGTATTGTTTTTTCACTATCTTCTAACAAGTGTACTTACTGTAAGTTGATTTTGACAAAACCATTAGCTAAATGCCCTAAATCTAAATGTAAATGTAGGATGAAGTTGGGGCTGACGTATTGCTGACGTATTGCGGTAAGCGTGTCGACTCATTTCCGTTTCCGGTGCTTGTGTGTTGGTACCGTGTTGTGCTGCTCTCGCTAAATAACAGTTACATTTGTTTGATTACAGCGGCCAACTGTTCGCTAAACACGTATTCTTTACAGTAATTTTGCCTAAGCACTCACAGTTCTTTCCATCTTTTAGTGACTGCTGTTCAATCTCATAGTTGTTCTAAAGTTTTGGTAGCTGACGCTACAGTACTTTAGCTTAGCCGTTAGCGACTTTAGCTTAGCAGCTAGCGATGGCTTCTCCTTCTCCCTCTCTCTCTCCTACTTTCTCCTGCTCGGTGTGTCAGATGTTCAGTTACTCCTCTGCCTCCTTTAGCGGTAATGGTACATGTAATAAGTGTAGTTTATTTATAGACATGGAGGCGAGGCTCAGTGATTTAGAAGTCCGGCTCCGCACCTTGGTAGATCAGTCTTTAGCTACTGTAGCTAGCCAGTCCCCGGTAGTCGGTGCGGAACGGCCTGAGTTAGCCTCTGGTAGCCGTCCTCCGGCATCCCCTGTGCAGCCAGGAAAGGGGGGC
>NW_025738792.1:0-2460 GCF_021292245.1 Micropterus dolomieu
ATTAAAATACCCGGGGTGGTCGTTAATATGCCAGAGTGGCCATTAAAATACCTGGGTGGTTGTTAATATGCCAGAGTGGCCATTAAAATACCCGGGGTGGTCGTTAATATACCCGGGTGGCAGTTAATATGCCAGAGTGGCCATTAAAATACCTGGGGGCCGTTAATATGCCAGAGTGGCCATTAAAATACCCGGGGTGGTCGTTAATATACCCGGGTGGCAGTTAATATGCCAGAGTGGCCATTAAAATACCCGGGGTGGTCGTTAATATACCCGGGTGGCAGTTAATATGCCAGAGTGGCCATTAAAATACCTGGGTGGCCGTTAATATGCCAGAGTGGCCATTAAAATACCCGGGGTGGTCGTTAATATACCCGGGTGGCAGTTAATATGCCAGAGTGGCCATTAAAATACCTGGGTGGTCGTTAATATGCCAGAGTGGCCATTAAAATACCCGGGGTGGTCGTTAATATGCCAGAGTGGCCATTAAAATACCCGGGATGGTCGTTAATATACCCGGATGGCAGTTAATATGCCAGAGTGGCCATTAAAATACCCGGGGTGGTCGTTAATATGCCAGAGTGGCCATTAAAATACCCGGGGTGGTCGTTAATATGCCAGAGTGGCCATTAAAATACCTGGGTGGTCGTTAATATACCCGGGTGGCCGTTAATATGCCAGAGTGGCCATTAAAATACCCGGGGTGGCCGTTAATATACCCAGGTGGCCGTTAATATACCCGGGTGGCCGTTAATATACCCGGGTGGTCGTTAATATGCCAGAGTGGCCGTTAACATACCCGGGTGGCCGTTAATATACCCGGGTGCCCGTTAATATACCCGGGTGGTCGTTAATATGCCAGAGTGGCCATTAACATACCCGGGTGGCCGTTAACATACCCGGGTGGCCGTTAATATACCCGGGTGCCCGTTAATATACCCGGGTGGTCGTTAATATGCCAGAGTGGCCATTAACATACCCGGGTGGCCGTTAACATACCCGGGTGGCCGTTAATATACCCGGGTGCCCGTTAATATACCCGGGTGGTCGTTAATATGCCAGAGTGGCCATTAACATACCCGGGTGGCCGTTAACATACCCGGGTGGCCGTTAATATACCCGGGTGCCCGTTAATATACCCGGGTGGTCGTTAATATGCCAGAGTGGCCATTAACATACCCGGGTGGCCGTTAACATACCCGGGTGGCCGTTAATATACCCGGGTGCCCGTTAATATACCCGGGTGGTCGTTAATATGCCAGAGTGGCCATTAACATACCCGGGTGGCCGTTAACATACCCGGGTGGCCGTTAATATACCCGGGTGCCCGTTAATATACCCGGGTGGTCGTTAATATGCCAGAGTGGCCATTAACATACCCGGGTGGCCGTTAACATACCCGGGTGGCCGTTAATATACCCGGGTGCCCGTTAATATACCCGGGTGGTCGTTAATATGCCAGAGTGGCCATTAACATACCCGGGTGGCCGTTAATATACCCGGGTGGTCGTTAATATACCCGAGTGGCCGTTAATATACCCGGGTGGTCGTTAATATACCCGGGTGGCGGTTAATATACCCGGGTGGCCGTTAATATGACAGAGTGGCCGTTAATATACCCAGGTGGCCGTTAATATACCCAGGTGGCCGTTAATATACCCGGGTGGCCGTTAATATACCCGGGTGGTCGTTAATATGCCAGAGTGGCCATTAACATACCCGGGTGGCCGTTAATATACCCGGGTGGTCGTTAATATACCCGAGTGGCCGTTAATATACCCGGGTGGTCGTTAATATACCCGGGTGGCGGTTAATATACCCGGGTGGCCGTTAATATGACAGAGTGGCCGTTAATATACCCAGGTGGCCGTTAATATACCCAGGTGGCCGTTAATATACCCGGGTGGCCGTTAATATACCCGGGTGGTCGTTAATATGCCAGAGTGGCCATTAACATACCCGGGTGGCCGTTAATATACCCGGGTGGTCGTTAATATACCCGAGTGGCCGTTAATATACCCGGGTGGTCGTTAATATACCCGGGTGGCGGTTAATATACCCGGGTGGCCGTTAATATGACAGAGTGGCCGTTAATATACCCAGGTGGCCGTTAATATACCCGGGTGGCCGTTAATATACCCGGGTGCCCGTTAATATACCCGGGTGGTCGTTAATATGCCAGAGTGGCCATTAACATACCCGGGTGGCCGTTAATATACCCGGGTGGTCGTTAATATACCCGAGTGGCCGTTAATATACCCGAGTGGCCGTTAATATACCTGGGTGGCCGTTAATATACCCGGGTGGCGGTTAATATACCCGGGTGGCCGTTAATATGCCAGAGTGGCCGTTAATATACCCAGGTGGCCGTTAATATACCTGGGTGGCCGTTAATATACCCGGGTGGCCGTTAATATACCCGGGTGGTCGTTAATATACCCGAGTGGCCGTTAATATACC
>NW_025738792.1:2480-24695 GCF_021292245.1 Micropterus dolomieu
TGGTCGTTAATATGCCAGAGTGGCCATTAACATACCCGGGTGGCCGTTAATATACCCGGGTGGTCGTTAATATACCCGAGTGGCCGTTAATATACCCGAGTGGCCGTTAATATACCTGGGTGGCCGTTAATATACCCGGGTGGCCGTTAATATGCCAGAGTGGCCGTTAATATACCCAGGTGGCCGTTAATATACCCGGGTGGCCGTTAATATACCCGGGTGGCCGTTAATATACCCGGGTGGTCGTTAATATACCCGAGTGGCCGTTAATATACCCGGGTGGCCGTTAATATACCCGGGTGGCGGTTAATATACCCGGGTGGCCGTTAATATGCCAGAGTGGCCGTTAATATACCCGGGTGGCCGTTAATATACCTGGGTGGCCGTTAATATACCCGGGTGGCGGTTAATATACCCGGGGGGTCTTAAATATACCTGGTTGGCCATTAAGATGCCCGAGTGGCCATTAATATAGAAACTTGGTAGAAGGGTGTTACATGTGCTGAGGAAGAAACCCTAAAATTTTGGAGCTGATCCAAATTCCGGGGGCCGTCGTAAATAAAATGAACGTTGTGCCACGACTAAACATACAACAACACGTAACAGCTACATCCAGCATAGCTACAGAAACAAATGCATGGCTGGAAGAAATCAGGGTTTTCTGGATTTTGCGACCTGAAGATGTGACCCATCCTAATAATCATGCAGATGCTTTATGGTAGCTCTGTCCTCGCCACTGTTTATATGAGGGATGAGTCGTACACACCTCAGCCATCACACCTGCGGTCTCCATAGACTCACAGGCGTCTGGCACACACCGTGTAAACGTGTTATTTTATTTAGGTGTAGTGTAAACACGTTGTCACATGATCGGCTGTGTCGCTGCCGTTGACACGTTAACGCTAACAGTTTTGGAAATGCACATCACAGAAACTGGACTGTTGCTCTGCGCTCTCCCAGTTCCATTCTGGTTGTAGTTGATGTCTGTGGGAGGTGTTAGGGCTCTCCAGACTCTCTGATTGAAGTGCATGCTGGGAAGGAATCAGTCCGACGGGGGGTGGGGGGTGTTTTGGGGTTTGATGACAACAGCAGGAAACACTAGCAGAGTCATTGGAGAATCTAAAAATAGAAAACAGAGGAAAAAGTAGGACAACCAGATCATCCACACCTCCTCCTCCTCGTCTTCATCTTTTTCTACTCTTCTTCCCCTCGTTCTCTTTTGCTTCGCTCCTCATCTCCCTCTCCTCATTCATCCTGCTTTTTTTAAGCTCCTTTTCCTCTTCTTGTCACCTCATCCTGAGGTTCTGGACATATTCAGCACACTAAGCAGCTTCCTGCGGTTCGCCGGCTGCAGTGAGGTGGTTCTGATCCGTAAAGCTGCAGCTGATCCGTCCTCCTGCGTGTGGTATCCAGTAAATCCATCTTGACGTGGAGGCAATTCTTTACTGGCGGTGTTGACGAACTCTCTATTAGTTCTTGTAAAAGTAAAATTTTAAGGTGAAGCTGAGACCGACGCTAAAGCAAGGTCGTTATTGTTAACGAAAACTAACGAAATAACGAAAACTAGGTTTAAAAAAATATTGTCGTTTCACTGAAACTTTGCAAATGTCTTTATTTTTGTCAGTTTATTTCATATTTCGTAAGCCTAGTATTTTGGTCCTTGTGTTCAACCATTGGAGGACTGGAAGTGAAGACCCTTGTATCTGCATCCTTAACATTTTCTTAAAGCTTTTTAAAATATTGAACCAGATGTTTTGAACTTGTGTAACTCTGAAAACAGCTTTTAAAACACTGCTCAGTCATCAGAACAAACTTTCCTTTGATTGGCGCTTGTGTAGTTTTTGAACCAGGGGCGGTTTCACGATCCACCAGCAGCAGCCACACAACCCACGCCACCCCTGATGGAAACAGGACTACTGAACAGTGTTACAGGAACTGTAGGAAAACAGAACAGGGGGCAGGTGTTGCTAGAAGGAGGCTAGAAGGAGCTTTCCACTGCAGAGGCTCTTTCCACAACATGGAGGAGAAACTAGAGTGATATTCTAACATTAGATAATTTAATCTAATAGTATACTGTCAGTGTGTTAATGTATAAATAGTAAAATTTTACTATATGTAGGATATTGTCATTTTATGTAATAGTACACTATACAGCCTCCCACTAGTCTAAAATTAATTCCAGTTGGACAAAACAGCAGTTTCATGTTTTCAGTCATTAATTTGTTAATGCTGCTGTCTCATCAGTAGTCACAACCATTCAACATTTAAAAGTTTACTGTAGCGCGTCAAACCATTTCTATGTCCCGCCCCATCCAGGCTGTGATCGGTCAGTTGACGAACAGTGAAACTGACGAGCTCATCGATTTTATAAAAAGTTGATCATTTTTCAACAAAAGGCACCTGATATAGCTTACAGCCAGATCGCCAAACCAACAACCTCCTTATCTTCCCCCGGTTGTCTTCTGTCTCGCCGCTCCAGCTGCTGACATCTTTGTAACGAACGGCCCACCGGGAACTCTCATTTGATTTACACCAGCTTTGCGTCGCGTCCTGCCCGCTACCAGGGGCGGGATGTTTTTAACCATTAACGGCGCAGTGCGGCGCGGCAGGCAGGGTGGGGTGGGGGGGGGGATTACTGTAGGTTGTATAGTTATGGTTGTTACTCGCACATTGTGCTCGTAAATCATTTTTCCGGTTCGCACGGTTCGATTTTTAGGGGCATATGCGAGCAAAATGGTCGCACTGTAGAGCCCAGAAGGGGCGCTGGATTTATACTCTAGCTGGCGGTGAGGTTTACAATTGTCACTGTTCTGACTCGGTGAGCTGGCTAACTTCCACTTTCACCCTCCGCTTACTCGAATGAGGGTAATCTATGAATCGTGCGGCTCTTCTAGGCTTTCCAAATGTTATCGACCGAACTTCTGAAAGCGAAACGAGCCATGTCGCGGGGAGCTTGGAGAAAATGCAACCAGCCAAAAACACTGGTCATTTATTGAAAGGCCGGGACAGAAAAGTTTTGTTTTGTGTCGTGGGAAATATACTGTTATGGTGCTAAAGGTGCTGGAAGAAATTTGGGCGTACGTATATTTTGTGGCCATGCACCTAAATGAAAAATGTAGGCGCCCCAGTGCAACTAGTGCAAAAAGTTAGTCTGGAGCTCTGCAGTGGAAGGTGAGGAAATATGTGCAACAATTCTCACGTCCATTTGAAAAGCTCACCCAAGAAGGGAAACCTGGCTCACCTCAAAACTTCTCAGAAGTGGATTTAGTGATGAAATTCCATACGAAAACTGTAAAATATTATACTTCCTGCTGCTGGCCTCTGTCTGGTGCAGCAATGATGATGCAGTGAATAGTGACGATTCTCTCCGACCAATCAGCAGCCTGCTGTGTTTTCACGTCACATTTTAGTATCCCTCAGCTCGACAGGAACCTCGACGGAGGTGATACGAGAAAGAGTACCTGGTAGCAGGTACAGGTGCAGCTTTTCCACAGTGGAAACCCAAACAGAGTGGAGTCGAGCTGGTACCGTGCGGTGGAGAAGGGGCTTTAAATTGTACAAAGTTTTGTTGAGGTTTTATAACACAATACTTTTTCTGACCTTATTGAACCTCGCCCCTGACAAAAAGACAAAGTGACACTGAAGCTGATAAAAACTAAAGTAAAATGAAGCAGTTTAAAAAAAAAAAACAAATTTAAAACTGAACTTGAAAACAAAAAGTCAAAACAAAATAAAAACTATTGAAAAATGGAAAAACTTTAATAACCTTGACCTGATCGACTCTTACAAAGACAGAAACAGCTTCTTCTCAGATTTTAACTGTCCGTTTCCTTCTGAAACGCCAGGTGGCGCACAGCGGATGGATGGCGGAACACTTGGCGATAAAAGCGAGTGCCAGCAGATATTTTTGAGTTTCTGTTTCTCGGTTGGTTAAAATGTGGATCTTCTGCATCTTCGGGCCAAATTTGTGCCATCGGGGTCATCAGACGACGGTCAGGCCGGTGCTTTCTAACCATCAGTAAGTAAAAACTGCTTGAGTGACGAATCAGTAATGAGGCTAATGAGCTGTTCCTCACAGCTGCAGGTTACAGATCGCCCTGGGGAGGAAGATCAGCTGATTCAGGGTTAAATTAGAGACGTTGAAGCAGTAAGTGGTGAGTGTTTGTGTTCGTGGGTCTGAACACTACATTTATCTCACAGGCCGCTCGGGCAGAAATGGAGACGAAGGAGTGTAAAAATAGAGAAGCAGCGGCTGATCACGCCTCGCAGCTGCTGACACAGAAACAAACAGCCCAATCCAGATCAGGGTTAGTGGTCCAGTCTGCGGCCCGTCTGCGCGGCCTCACGCCGCCAAACCTCCCGTCAATTAAAAATTAATTTCCTGCTGACCTTTTTTCCGCCGCTGCTCATGTATAATTTCACAACTTTAATTAGCTGAACTGGTTCAGACAGACTGACTTTCAGACTTCAGCTGGTTTTAGTCTGCAACTTCCCCATAAAGCTCCCAGATCACCTGCACACGGGGACACAACAGGTGCCCCGAAAAAATATAGAATATCCTGAAAAACGTCCTTTCCTCCTGTAATTTAAGTCAAATATATATATATATATATGAAAAACTTTCCCGAACAAGAACTTTCACATTATTTGCATTCTTTTTTTTCCCCCTGCATAAATTAAATAGAGAGCTCTGATCAGCTTATTAACTCGAAACACCTGCAAAGGTTTTCCCAGACTTTAATCTCTCAGTCCAAAGTCCTCTTTTTAGATGAAAGTTTCATTTGGAAGTCCGGGTCCCAGAGTCTAGAGGACGAGCGGAGAGGCACAGAATCCAAGTTGCTTGGAGTTGAAGTTTCCACAGTCTGATTATTTGGGTCCTCTGCTGGCCCACTGAGTTTTATCAAAGCAGCGTGATTTTAGAGCACTTCATGCTTCACCTGCTGACAGGCTTTATGGAGATGCTGATTTCCTGTTCCAGCAGAACTTGGCACGGGACCAGAACCACCAGGAGCTGGTTTGCTGACCATGGTGTTCCTGTGCTTAAATGCCCAGCCAGCTCGCCAGACCTGAACCCCATAGAGAATCTATAAGCTTCAAGAGAAAGATGAGAGACCAACAACGCAGACGAGCTGAAGGCCGCCATCAAAGAACCTGGGCCTCCAGAACACCTGAGCAGGCTGGTTACCACCGTGATGCAGTAATTCATGCAACAGGAGCCAAGTGCTGAGAGCATAAATTTTTTCAGAAGGTCGACATTTCTGTATTTTACATTATTTATTCTAATATTTTAAAACATGGATTTTTAATTTCCATGAGCTGTACGCTGAATTTATCCAGATTAAAACACAAAAAAAGGCTTGAAATATGTGACTTTATGTGTAATGAATGTAGAAAATATGAAAGTTTTGAATTAAATTGGTGGGGAAGTTAAACTGATGATGTTGGATCACAAACGTGGATCACATGTTCCCACAAAGAAAAAGTTGACGGGTTCGGAAACTTGTTCAGAACGCAGCTGGTTTCTGATCAGCCCAACAGGACTCGTGTCCCTCCACAAGTCAGTGACCTCCACCGGCTCCCCGGGGCCTCCAGAATCCAATCCAAGTCCCCGATGCTGCACTCAGAGTGACTACTGGGTCTGCAACTCCATGATACAAGCTTACGTTCCTTCTGGGCCTCAGACCGTCAGGCTCAGGGAAAAGCAAGTCGTTAAATGAACGGCTCAGATTGACACACCCGGGCTTCTGTACTCTGTCTGCATGAGGCAGCTGTGCTGCAGCCGACACCGTTATGCACTGTACTGAACTGTCTTTTATTTTCTCAGTTTGACCCATTTCAGTGAAGTTAAAGGAAGAATATTGCACTCTGCTGCTTTCAGAGGAAACTGTAATGTATTTTTACCTCGTGGTCATATGAAGCGCCTGTTTGTGATTGGCCGGCAGGTGGTTAAGATCTGTAGGTATCAGCTCTCCGTCACTGACCCAATCTCCCGCTTGTGTGTTGTTTTGTGCTGAAAGTCGCGTGACACACGCTGAATGTGTTGTTTCTGTGTTGTGGTCCGCAGCGCCCCCTACTGTGCGCATCGTGCACTCAGGTCAGACGTGTAACGTGGAGGAGGAGCGCTACAGCGAGAGAGTTTACACCATCAGAGAGGGCGAGACTCTGGAGCTGCAGTGTCTGGTGACAGGACACCCCCGACCTCAGGTAACAACATGCTGGGTACACTGGGAACTCTACTGGGTACTTATACTGGTTTTACAGGTCAAAATGTACAAAAACCGACTTGGTTTTGAAACAAAATAATCAAAGAATGAACTGCACACGGGTTATTTTCTCTTAGAGACTTTTGTTTCCAGCGGTTTAGACATGAACGGCTGTGTGATGTGTTATTTTGAGGGGACAGCAGATTTACACTGTTGTACAAGCTGCACACTCACTACTTTACACTGGAGCAAAGTGTCATTTCTTCAGTGTTGAAGCATAAAGAGATATAGTCACATGTTGTGGGAGGGGTGCACTCACTTTGTGAGATACTGGATGTGTACATACACGACAAAATCAAAAATGTAGAAGCGACTGGAAATAAACAGCAAGTTAAAACGGTGAAACCAGATCACTGTTAACCAGAGAAAGTTATTAAACCGTTGAAAAGGGGCGGGCCTTTATTTGAGAACTGACAAACAGAAACACACGTGACGTCTTCAGCGTCTTTGTAGCCGATTAAAACACCAGAGAAACATGATGGAGAGTGAAGCTGCAAAAGAGCAGGAAGTGAACACACACACACACACACACACACACACACTCTTAATCCCTACTGACTCTGCAGAGCACATACAGTAATAAAACCTCCCATCATCCCCGGCGGCATGCTGTAAGTGCCAGAGCTCCCGCTGAGCTGAGCTGCTCCGACGCCTTAATGTTTCATAAGTGAGAGCAATTTCACAGAGAAGAAGAGGAAGAGGAGGAAGAGGAGGAGGAAGGAGAAGCAGAGGAGGAAGAGGAGGAGGAAGTAGAAGAGAGAGAAAAAAGAGGAAGAAAAGTAGAAGAAGAAAAGGTGCGTTCGAGATGGCTACGGCTGACTTTCGCAGACTTGACAGTCTAACGTGACGTGAGCTACAGGCGTGCTATAAAAAGTCGGACGCATTCTTCCTGCGTGAGCTGAGATCAGTGAGTCATCTTGCAACAAAGTAAAATGTGCCGCCGGAAAAAAGCAACTGCAGCCGCTTTGCTCCCGCGAGCTTTTAATGTCACGTGACATGGCGAAAAGTCGGACACAAGTCCAGCATGCATCAGGCGAAGTCAGCGCTGCGCAGCGCCGCGTGAACTCAAACGCACCCGAAGAAGAGGAAGAAGAGCTGCCGCCACCGTCTGGGAACGAGAAGAAGCAGACGGTAGAAGAAGAAGTGAGAGCTGCCGTCGTCATTAACGTTATTAAGATTTAATATAAACAACTCCTTAAGTTCCTTTTTTGGACGACGCACATTTGTTTCTTCCAGATTTAAGTTTCACTGTATGTTTTCTTCTTGTGCAAATAAACCTTTCGTTTGTTAAAAACCTTTCTTGTTGCTATTTTCCAGAAACACTTTAAATAAACGTGGACAGCTCGCTCTATCCATCCGAACCTAAACTTTACATGCTGCGTTTACTTCACTGTGTCGGAGAGAAAGTGGGACAAAGTTAAAAATCCCCGTGGTTTAGAGTGGAACAGAAACGGCGTGAAACGTGATGGTAGGGGAGTTTGCCGCCGCTGATGTTTATTTCCCAGCAGCTCGTTAAAACCTCTGCTGCGGGCTGGAAGCTGCTGCTTAATTAACTGTCAATTAACTGAACGCTTAAATATCACCAGAGGAGGTTTAACCGCTCCTGAACGCACACACACTTTAAAACGGTTTTAACTTCAGTTCTCAGTCCCGTCCTGGTGGCCATCTTTGACCGAGTCATAAATATCAGAGCTTTCCAGTTGCTCATTACTCCGATGTTGGAAACTTGGATGAAACAGTGGAAACTCAGACTAGACTGACAAATTATTATTATTATAATAATATTATTATAAAAAAATTATTATTATTCTCATTGTTTGTTATTTTAGTAATTGTTCCTTTACTGTTTTATTTACTTTATTTTTAATATTTATTTGTATTTATTTATTCTTTTTTAAACACACTTTTACTGTTTTTATTTTTATTTTTATTTTTAATATTTATTTTTATTTATTTATTCTTTTTTAACACACACACTTTTACAGTTTTGTTTATTTATTTTTATTTTTAATATTTATTTTTATTTATTTATTCTTTTTTGACACACACTTTTACTGTTTTTATTTTTTTTTTAACACACACACTTTTACTGTTTTTATTTTTAATATTTATTTTTATTTATTTATTCTTTTTTGACACACACTTTTACTGTTTTATTTATTTATTTTTATTTTTAATATTTATTTTTATTTATTTATTCTTTTTTGACACACACTTTTACTGTTTTAATTATTTATTAATTTTTTTTTCATTTATTTATTCTTTTTTAACACACACTTTTACTGTTTTTATTTACTTTATTTAATTTTGTAATTTATTTGTAGCTTTGGCAATATTGTTGTTTTACATTCAATGATTCCTCACGTACGAGGAACGAGTCCCGGTGTAACAGAAAACAGAACTTTTAGAATAGAAATGTGGAAAATATCCAGTTCAGGTTAGATCAGCGTCTCTGTCCTCCACTCTTCTTCTTCTTCTTCTCATGCTGCCCCTCCTCTTCCTCCTCTCTCCATCATCATCATCATCATCTCTCTGTAGTCTCTCTGCTGTCAGAGTGTCCAGGCTATAAATAGAGCTGCTGCTGGCACACAGTCTGAATCCACACACACACTTTCTCTGCGTCACTGCAGAGCTCAGCTTCACCGCATCTTTTCTTACATCCCCTCTTCTTCTTTAACACCTCGCTCTCTCGCTCGCTCGCGCTCTCTCTCTCTCTGCATCCACACTACTACGTTTTTTGTAAATAGATCTCCGTCCACTCCAGTGTTTTAGCTGTGTGTCAGAATTGATCTCCGTCTATATTAAAACAAAGACACATCACGTGACCGTTCACCTACAGATTTCTCTGCGTGGAGCGACAGCGAGGTGGAACCGTTACTGAAAGCAAAGAGACGGTGGCGGCGGGAAACAGACTGGGAGGCGACGCAAAGCACAGTACAAAGTATTTTAATACCAAAACTAAAACTCTGTCAGCAGCATCGTGTTCCTGCTTTGGTAGCCAATCAGGAAGCCAAACGTGAGCGTCATCGTTTTCACCTGTCGGCACTAACGCGCCGCCCCGGAGGTTAAAACCAGACAGTGAAGTCTGAAATGGTTTGCACTGGTCAGACTTCACCGTCTCGGTCCGGACGGGAAGAAACATCGCAGAAAGTCAGAAAGTGTCAAAGTCCTTACAGGCAAATCCCGCCACTTGGCCGCCATCTTGGCAACGGTATTATAACATGACCAGGCTCCTGTCTGAAAGAATGGGCAGAGAGCCAGAGCTGCACTTTCACGGGTCACCAGGACATAAAATCTGAAAAAATAGCTGAAAAAGTTTGATGACTTTGCCCCAAAATAAGGTCTAAACAGCGTTTTTCTCGACCGGTTTTACTTCTACCAGACATGCGCAGTAGAAGTAAAACAGACTCTTACATCAGTGGAGCCGCACGATTGGCTGAAATATGTTTCCCGCATTGGTTGTTAAAAGCAGACGATTGGCTTTGTAGCGGGAGGGGCGGGATAACCGCCATCTTTGCCGTTACGGGCTGTGGGAGCGTGGATGGAGCCTCTCGCTCTCGTTGACATCACGTCATTAACAATAAAGTCTTAACATTCAGGCCCTGTCTACACGAAACCGTGACAGAAACGCAGCACCAGGTCACTGAATTTTTTCCAAGCCGTTATATGGCGGGCCAGAGCAAAGTCAAACCGTACGAAATCATGCGCGCGTTTAGCTCAGTCGTGACTCTGCGGGTAGATAGCGAGATCGATTCCATCTTTTCTCCCTTGTTAAACAAATTGAATCAAAGGACACTTTTGCACATGCTCACAATAAAGCATGCGCTGCAGCGTGTGTGCGGCGTTTGATCCGCATTCATAAACCTGTGGAGGCTTATTTTCATTTCCCTGAGGAGATTGAGGGGAATCAAATCACACGTTTACCGAAGGCGTTTTCAGTGTCCTTCAGAACTCTTCAAAGTAAAAGCTCTTAATAAACTTGACATAAAGCATTTCTGCAAAAGACGTTCTTGCGTTTTTATTTTAGAGGCACAATCACTTTTTTCGACACCAGTCGCTAGAGCGAGTGCGCAGCCGTTATCCGCTGTGTTTGATGTCAGATTGTGCACCGCTGCCTGCTTTGTTTACGATTGGACAACGTGGCTTTAAGGTTAGGGTCGTATCGCCGCCCTGGCTTTTCATGTAGTAAGAAATTTTTTTAAACGCAAGGAGTAAAAACTCTGTTATGAAAATACCCGTGTGGACGAGAAAAGGGTTTTAGTCTGAAAGCGAGGGTTGGAGATCGAGAACCGGTTCCAAGGTGGAACCAAATTTCCTACAGCGTGGAGGTGATAAGACCCGTGCGTTTGGATTCTGCTTATCGGTTCCTAACTTGTTGCATATTTCAGCTCCTGACTGAGCTGCAGTGAGAATTTTACAGTCCATAAAATGGTCTCTTACCTGCCAGCTCGACATCAGTGCTGCATCCTTAAAAGCCGGTCTGATATTTTCTCTTCCTCGTCTTCTTCAGTCTCTTCACCGAGTTTGCTTCTTCCAAAGAACTCACTTTGAACATTAATCACTTGTTGCTGCTTCTAACAGCTTGCAGAACAGTGATTAAACGCCGTTGTCGCGATCAAAATGTTTGCGTCGGGGTGGTAACAACAGATCAGCCTGTAGCACATCAGTGCAGCGTCAAAATGATATGCTGGTATTTTAAGATAAAATTACCACATAATGATGCTTTAAGTTGTGGCGTTTTGAGCTCTCAGGGCCACCGTACCGCCGTTGGTCACTGCAGTCTAATGCAGCGGGCCTGTAATAAATCAGTAAATGTAGAGCTGCGATCAGTAAATCAGATTTACTTGGTTCTGGACTGTTGGTTGAATAAAACAAGCTCGACCGCAGGGCATTTTCTGTCAGTTTATAGATGAAATAAATAAATAATCATTAGCTGCAGCGCTGCCTGTGCAGAGTGATCAGACACTTCAACACAAAGTGAACGTTCTGTTATAGTGAAGGAGGATTTTTTCCGAACACACATTCACACCTGCGTCTCTAGTGACAGTGAACGCAGCACATTAGCTCCTGGTGTTAATTAGTCTGCCTGTTTCAGGTGGGACTGAATGACAGAAACACACAGAGGGAGGGAAGCTGTCAGCTCACCTGCGCTTTGTACTTCCTTCCTGTTGGACTAGTCGGTAATGTTGCTCTGTCTTGAGCAAGAAATAATCGATTTCTATACATTTTCCCTCTTGTTTAATAAATTATTATAAACAACGGTCCTGTTTCCATCCAGATGTGCCCGGACTTTACAATCAGGAACGATGCATCACTCACGGCGACGTTCACAGTGTTGCTACCGAGTGCACAAGATCAGAGAACGCCGGCGAACGGGTCTTCTGTCTGTGCGTGAGGTGACTCCCTTAAAGAAAGAGAAGAGGACACTTTATAAACTTTGTGAAACGCTGTCTACAACAAAATCCTTATTTGTTCCCTTTTGTAAATTTGCCAAATGTAACACACAAAGTTATGTGTTTGTATAAAACAGTGTTAGTTTGTCCTGGCGTGTTGCAGTACCGGCGTGTTGCAGTACCGGCGTGTTGCAGTACCGGCGTGTTGCAGTACCGGCGTGTAAGCTCCTCTCTCACTGGGTAAATGATATGTCTTGTTTCTCGCACCACACACTCAGTTATTTCTGACATGTTTGGTCCATGACAGGATTCGATTTCAGTGGAACTTCATGTTGCTGCAGCAGAAACGTTAACTTCTTACCATTCCTGTAAAACGCCAATCCCAGGCAAGCCAACAGTAAACTGAATGCAGCCCTTGAACCAGTTGGAGAATCTGAAAGAGAACAGAACTGCAGAACACTGCAGTGTCTAACAGTCAGCATCACTGCAAGTGATGAGTGCAAGTTTGAACAGACTTAAAGCAATACATATTTCATTTCCGCACCTGCATGCCATGAGCTGGAAAACACTGTGGGGCCACAGCGGAAAGCCTCACCTAGTCCAACTTTTAATTTTAGAGCAATACCATTTACACAGGTTTTGATAAGGGTAGGTCTGAGCTACAGGAAGCGCCAGTCATCGGCACAGTTGGCTCGGCCTGCCCAGGAAATAACAGGGGCCGGCGCTTCCTTACAGCGCGGGCTCTCATTGGCTGTTGGAGGCTGTGAAAGGGACATGTGAGCGCCTATTGGGTCGGATTTGGTGTCAGAGTTCAGCGGCTATCGTAGTTGTTTACATCCAAACTGGAGTTATTCCGGTTATAATGACCTATCAGGTGCGTCTACCTGCAGCCGTCTCTGAGGATTTCCTGATGGAATAATGTGTTTCGGACTAAATGTTTTACTGGATTGGATCGTCTGGACCTTTGACAGCGTAACAAGACCGTTTCTGTTGGAATATAATCCATCGGTGGATTAAGTTACTGTGAGGCTTCGTCGGTGAGTCGCTTTCGCTTGTCCCGGCTGGTCTGACGGAGGCGCTGATTGGACGCGCTGTGGTGACTGTATCTTGAAACGGTTTGCATTGGTCGGATCACGAGGATTTCACAGCGACCTGCGCTGCACGTTTACCGCCAGACTGAAACTTGCTGCTGATGTTTTTCTCCGTTATTTCACCGTCACCTTCTGCCGCTCGCTCTCTCTCGCTCAGCCTCACACGCAGAGAGCGTCGAGTGTCGAGCGTCGAGCGTCACCGTGTGCGAATTAAAGTCATAACTTGTGCATTGACATTAATGATTGTGTGACATTTAAGTAGGGTGGTTATTCATTCCAGCGGTGGTGTGCCGGATACAGGGTTGGTCTCTCTGTTGTGTGCGCTCCGTAGACGGTTCCGGCCGCTGCACTTCCGCGAGTTCCGCCTTTTGCGTTCCGTCAACATCAAGTTATCAATTAACATTTAAATAATCGATTTTTAGCCATTTGTCAATCAATTCATAATCTTCCACGTCGTCGATGCATCTAAGGATTGATTATTTGTCCCTAATGAGCACACAGCTGCTACGTTAACGTCATACTGTTTGATCCACCGTTTAGTTTCGCCAACTGCTGGAAAAGCGAGCTGACCTCTCCCTGTACCAGGACCTGCTCTCTGTCCCCCACACCAGACTCCAGAACCTTCAGCGTCACAGCCCCCCCACCCGTCTGGACCTCACCCCCCCCAGAGATCTGAAATGCTCCCAACAACCCAGCTCTTTAGCAAGAAATTCACTCCTGAATGACTTTATGTTGTTCTGTAACTACGTAAAAGCCTCCTTGGGTCTCGTGAAAGGCGCTAAAAATATTTATTTATTTATGTAACGTTCACTAAATTAGTAAGGTAGTAATATTAATTATCAGCTGTGCGTCAGTACTAACTAACCTAGTAGTCCAGGGTTGAGAACATCGGGGACGAGCTCAGACTGAACTGGTGTGCAGCTCTGTCCTGTTCACAGACTGAACATCCTGATTATTAGATTTCAGTTTGCAGAGTCTGACAGCTGGTTGTTGAAGAAATGAGGGACCACTGAGCTTAATGAAGTCAATTAGGGATGCAAACTAGTCCTTTTAAGCTAATTAGGAGAAGTTTCTTTAGGGTTTTAATGCTCAAATTAAATGCTTAGTAATAATCCAGAGATGCTGTATAGAAAAAATGATGCCTCGATAATCTTTTTATAATCAAATCGTGAGGCGCCCAGAGATTCCCTCCCCTAGTGCGCAATACTGAAGGCTGCCGCCAGGACTAGAGGGCCCGCAAAACAGTTTTGCAAAACAGTTTTTTTACTCCTTTGAGGTGGTTTTTGTGGAAAAAGAGTAAAGGCGCTAAACAGGAGCTGGAAAGATGTCTATGAAGATTCTCAGTCATCCAGGTCATAGTAACAGGAGCTGGAAACACTTTTTCTGAATAAGTTCTGACGTAGCGAATTCGTAACTCACGTCTGATCAGCTGTTTCTGCTGTCGGCGTCTCGCCCGGTTGAGCAGAGTTCTGCACGCCTGCTGAGAATTTCCTGCAGCTCGCGGCCGGTGACGCTCATTTGTGACGGAAACGCACAGATTTCACAGTTTCTATATTTGTTCTTTTTTGGCACAGGCCTAAAACAACCTCGAGCTTAATTTAAAAGCTGGCAGCTTGATAAGAGGCCTTGTGTAATATTGTGATTAATAATCTAAATAGACGTTATTGGTTTTTGATCAAAAGTAATGCGATCATAACAAACACACGTGCAGCTGTCCTTATCTACACTGAATTACACATCTAACATTATGTTGCTTTAAATAAACATCTCCGCCACTTTGACAACACATTGCGTTGTTTATTTCATTCTTAGAAAACAAAGCAAGTACAGAAACGTGCTGCAACAACAACACAGGAACTGTTTCCAGGGGCCCTGAAAGGTGCTTGTTGTCGCTGTGGTTTGTGACTCGTGAAGTTGTCGCTGTGGTTTGTGACTCGTGAAGTTGTCGCTGTGGTTTGTGACTCGTGAAGTTGTCGCTGTGGTTTGTGACTCGTGAAGTTG
This sequence comes from Micropterus dolomieu, assembly GCF_021292245.1. Taxonomy (NCBI): domain Eukaryota; kingdom Metazoa; phylum Chordata; class Actinopteri; order Centrarchiformes; family Centrarchidae; genus Micropterus; species Micropterus dolomieu. Next base: position 17,229 of record NW_025738792.1, read on the forward strand.
TCGCTGTGGTTTGTGACTCGTGAAGTTGTCGCTGTGGTTTGTGACTCGTGAAGTTGTCGCTGTGGTTTGTGACTCGTGAAGTTGTCGCTGTGGTTTGTGACTCGTGAAGTTGTCGCAGTGTTTTGTCTCTTTTATATGTGAGCGTACGAGAGCTCAACACAGATACAGTGGCGTCGTGTTAATTAGACGCCGTGCAGAGAGCGTCGTCACACAGATCCAGGGTCTCTGCACGGAGACTATTTTTAGCTCGGTAATCGTCAGGTCGCTGGTTTTGGGGCTGTTAACCGTCTGCCTGCACAGACGGATAAAGAGTCAGCCTCGCTCCAGCTGGCAGCGGGGCGACCGACATGTGGGAGGACTGTACCATGGGAGAGAGAGAGGGGGGGGGGCAGGTGGGAGCGAGAGAATCAGGGCAGGAAAAATGCTGATGGAGGCGAGACTGCAGGTTTGGTTTCAGAACAAAGTTTGAAGGCTGTGAACACGTCTCTGTGCTTCCTGTAAGTCTGTTATTTAATCTACTGAAAATCACATTTCACATTAACTTTCATGGAGATGGATTTTTCATCTCGTTGTTGCTGCTGCTGCTGTCATGTTTTGTCTAGTTGCCCCTTAGGGACAAATAAAGGTCTTTCTTTTTAAACTACACATTAAGTCCACGGATCAATAAGGATTTTTCTAAAAAAATATACAGACGAGGGCACAGAGGGTTTTCCTTTCAGGGCTCTGACCCAGTAACCTCCACCAGCCAGAGCGTTAGGACAGCCTGCACGTAGCCTGAGAGGCGAAACCCAGGGCGGGAAAAGTTCACAAACTGAAAAAAGAGGAAGACTAAAGTTTGAGGGCGGGAGGTCTACTAACATCTGGACATACAGAGCAGATGGTAACAAGAAACGACAACGATAACAAGCGTCTAACATCTAAAACATGTCAACATTTTTTTATTTGTGCTGCCTTTTCAGTTGTTTACAGTCCGCTCCAGATTAATGATTAATCAGTAATTAAAAACAAAAATCCCTGGTTGTTTTCTATCTGAGAGAGAGGGGGAGGGAGACAGATGGAGGAGGAGGAGGATGATGATGGAGGAGAGAGGAAGGGACAGCTGGTGGGAGGGGCGGATGGAAAACTGACCAACAGATGCAGAACGAGGACAAATCTGGACCACACACACAGACAGACGCTGCCTCTGGGCTCGGTACTGAACCCAGAGTCTGGCTCAGAAACAGGAAATTGTTCAGTTCACTCAGATAAGAATTAAAACCTGAAAATCAGGATGACTCACCTCTTGAAACTGGTCAAAACCAGTTTAGACCAGTTTAAACTAAGACCTGTCCAAATCGGTTTAAACTTTTCTAAACCAAATCAGTATAGTGGTCCAAACCAAACCCGTTCAAAACAGTGTAAACTTATCTACACTCCAAACCAGTTCAAACTGGACCAAACCAAACCAGTTCAAAACAGTGTAAACTTATCTACACTCCAAACCAGTTCAAACTGGTCCAAACCAAACCAGTTCAAAACAGTGTAAACTTATCTACACTCCAAACCAGTTCAAACTGGACCAAACCAAACCAGTTCAAAACAGTGTAAACTTATCTACACTCCAAACCAGTTCAAACTGGACCAAACCAAACCAGTTCAAAACAGTGTAAACTTATGTACACTCCAAACCAGTTCAAACTGGTCCAAACCAAACCAGTTCAAAACAGTGTAAACTTATCTACACTCCAAACCAGTTCAAACTGGACCAAACCAAACCAGTTCAAAACAGTGTAAACTTATTTACACTCCAAACCAGTTCAAACTGGACCACACCAAACCAGTTCAAACTGGTCTAAACCAAACCAGATTAAACTGGTCCAAACCAAACCAGTTCAAACTGGTCCAAATCAAATCAGTTCAAACTGGTCCAAATCAAACCAGTTCAAACTGGTCTAAACCAAACCAGTTCAAACTGGTCCAAACCAGTTTACACATTTTAATCTAAGACATGTCCAAACCAGTTCAAACTGGTCCAAACCAGTTCAAACTGGTCTAAACCAAACCAGTTCAAACTGGTCCAAACCAGTTCAAACTGGTCCAAACCAGTTCAAACTGGTCTAAACCAAACCAGTTCAAACTGGTCCAAACCAGTTTACACATTTTAATCTAAGACATGTCCAAACCAGTTCAAACTAGTCTAAACCAGTTTAAAGTGGTCAGTCTGCTGTGTATAATACCCCCCCCCCCCCCCCAAATCTCTGTGCAGATCCGTTGGACGAAGACGGCGGGCGGAGCCTCGGACCGTCAGGGCGACTCCTCGCTGCTCAACGAAACTCTGAAGATCGATAACATCAGCCGCCACCAGGGGGGGCGCTACTACTGCAAGGCGGACAACGGACTGGGATCCCCCGCCATCCGGTCCATACGGGTCGACGTCTACTGTAAGAACACACACACACACACACACACACACCGGTTTTCCTCCCACTGTAGTTTCCTGCAGCGATCCTGAGCTGTCAGATTAAATCCTCCTCCGGACCAACACGTCTCCTCGCCACATGTGACAAACACTGTGTGTCGGTGTTTGCGGCTGATTGTTGGCGACCTGCATGTGTGGAAACGAGGCGTCGAGCTGTGATTCTCCCCCCCGCAGCTGTGCTGGCTGAAGATCTGTCGCAGTAAAACACGAGTCGGGATGTTTCTCTCTGCTCACCTTCATGTTCGGATGCTGACGGTCCCAGTAATCCCAGTACAGAAACGTCCTCGGGGTGTTTTTATATCCCTCGTGTGTGTCGCCTGAAAAGTTTCCTCCAAAGTAACAGAAAGCAGGAGGAAGTGACACAAGCAGACTGCGAGCGTTGTTGTGTAACAGCCAGAATGTCCTGGAGCGTGTTTCTTACTGGGATTACAGGGATTTAAGTGGTACCTGAACGCATCGCGGCTGAGTGCTTCCTTCAGGGCACGGAGGCTTTTACACAACATTTCCTCCCTCTCCATCAAACTGCAGCAGGAAACAGAATAAATCATTAACTCACTGCCGCGCCCTGACCTGCAGCCCGTACAGACGGACTCGCAGTGCATTATGGGAGTTACCAGCGGGCGGGAGCAGATTGTTTTGGCTTCTGTTTACGTGCAGCGGCTGTTTTCGGGCCCTGATGTGTTCAATGTGCAGGTCGGAGTTTGTCTTCGCTCTGTGGGAAGTAGATTAGCGACCATTAGCCTCTCTGCTGGCGGCGGCTTCTTAACCGGACTCATTACCGCGGCGGAGCCTCATTGCTTCTGCCGCCGTCAGCTGATCGGGCAGCTCGCTGTGTTTCCAGCCAATTAAAAAGCCTCTGGCTCAGCAGTAATTACCCCCACTGCAGGAAAAGTGACCCACTGTTTGGAAAATACAGAAACTGTAAATTCAGACGCTGCAGGAGGAGACAAACATCACCTGGCCTCGCCTTCAGCTGACAGGAAGTTACTTCACAGAGAGTTCATGATTGTGTACTCGCTCATCTTTCCCCCCTTTATCTCTCCTCCTCCTCCTCCTCCTCCTCCTCCTCCTCAGACCTGGACGACCCGGTGATAACGGTGCATCAGAGCGTCGGCGAGGCGAAGGAGCACTTCTACTTTGAGAGGACGGTGTTTCTCCGCTGCGTCGCCAACTCCAACCCACCCGTTCACTACACCTGGAGGAGAGGCCGGGAGGCGCTGACGCAAGGCTCCGACTCCGGGGTGGAGATCTACGAACCGTTTTTCACCCAGGTGAAGAAACACACCTCCCAGTTTCTTAGTATTATGAACCCAGGGCCTGTTTTCATCAAGTGTCACAGCCGAGCTTTTTATATAAATAAACAGTTTAATGGTCAGAACCCTCGGGGGCAGGACCGTCAGACCGCCCGCTCACACATTTCTGCATTTAAGATTTCATGAAAATAGTATGCAGAACAGTAAATAACTTACGCACAGACAAAACTCCCGCTCACTGTCTAACTTACAATGGTGTTACATAGAGAGACGCCGTCTTTTGTAGGAGGTGACTTATTTGTCTACACCAGTCACCTACTTCCTCATAAAATACAGCCATTGCAAAACATTCATTCATATTTCCATGGGATGAATGTAGATTTCTGTATCCTGAATGTACATCAAAACAATAAAATGCTCTCGCAAATCTTACTGGTGCCTTATATAACCTAACTCAAATAAACATGGAGGAAAAAAACTAATACACATGACATATGTCCCAAAAAACAACAATCTCCATCCATCCGTCAACAACCACTTATCCTGCGTACAGGGTCGCGGGGGGGTGGAGCCAATCCCAGCTGACATCGGGCACAAGGCGGGGTACAACCTGGACAGGTCGCCAGTCCATCGCAAGAAACAACAATCTCATACTTCAGTAATGTTGATGTAAACTAACAATGAAATTTAGAAAATTTCTAGAAAAAAAGGAAATAAAACATCACCATAAATGTGAAAATCTTCACATCATTATAAACGTGCAAGAAATAATTTAGGGTTATTGGTCGGATCTGAAGCAATAAGTTTTACATCCAATCCAAAAGTTAGGATGTTAACAAATAAGTCAGACGATGCAAAAGCAATTTCTTCCCAAAGTTATGGTCTTGACTGGTCTTGAAATAAAATCCAGAGTCCTCAATGACTGAGACCGAGACAAGACCAAGACCATCAAAAAGGGGTCTTAAGACTATTAAACAGTTCAGCGGGGAGCTTTGACAAGAAAAATGTACAGATGCATATTTACCACTATATTATGATTATTATGGCATTACTACCTGCAGCAGCAACTATCCTGAAGGCTCGTCACAATTAAACGTCCTCGCTGTGCGAACATTATAACGCCGCCGACAGGCAAGCGATCCTTCTCAGGAGAAACCAAAGATGTTTGTGGCAGAGAGCTTCTGTAGCGGCCGCCTGCTTGAAAAGATGAGCTGTCACGGGAGATTTATGATCGTGTCCTCATTTCAACGCATTTCCTCGTGTATTTATATGTTTCCGGTTCACACGTCAACCGCCGAACTTCCTGTAAATAGTCTGAAAGTCTGAACCAACCAAAAAACGCTTTCACACCAGAACCGAACCGAACCTTGGTTCAGTTTGATCCGGATCCAGACTACCTCATTTCGTTGGACCAAATTTCGTCTGTTTGGTTTCACACCTGCAATTTTCGGACCAAAGGAGGCAGGTGTGAAAGGCGCCTTAGAGAACCAGCTACCTAGCAACATATTTCTACATCAAACAGGTTTTACTATATCATAGTATTTATACTTTTAATTAAATACATGCAAATAAGCTTTATGGTGCCGTTCAGGTTATTGTTTACCATTTACACGGTGTGCTTCCACAGGAGCTGCCGTTGTTGTGTGACGTCATTCAGCTGCTACAGTGTAAGGCAGCATAAGTTTATCGTCACACCCCTAATCTGAGTCCTTCAGCAGTAAGTGACGCCCTTAACCATTAGCCAGAAACCCCATCCAAGGGAGGTTAAAATAGCCCGGGGAACTGGACTAGGTCGAAGGTCTTCCAAGAGGCTTCTTCACTTCAGACTTGGCCTCGCGTGACTCCCACGACAGCTGCCAGGAGCACGAACGAGCCAAGAGGCGTCCATCACCTTGATAACGACCCGCCAGAGGTTAAAGAGCCGGGACTCGCTGCCAGCCAGTCAGAGCTGAAGAAGCCTCCCGTATAACCTTCCCCGAATGACCTCCGTCTTTTCTGAACTGTGTTTCAATACCTGAAGCATTTATACATTTATACCAAAACGTTTCCCTGGATAAGTGGCGGAAACCTTCAGCTGTGTAGAAACATAATGTCAGCATACGGAGTTCTTGTTACGCAGTCAGAAAAAAACATTTCTTCTCTCCAGTTTGTTTCCAAAGCCGTCATCACATGCCCGTGAGATTTGAGCTATTTTTTCATTTTGGCCCGACGCTTCTTCCAGATACAACTTGAGTACCTTCTTTGGCTTTTATATTTCCACAAACACATTTCTGCAGCAGTGTAAGTGTCCAAATCGCACCTGCCAGAGAGACAGAAACTCGTCTGATGCTTTCTGCTTTGTGTCTGAGTGACGCCTCGCTCTGAAGCGTTGAAGTCTTTCAGTCCCGGTTTAACTCTCAGTGTGATGAGGACTTCGAGGTGCTTCTTTAATTCGGGCGCTGGTCCATCAGCTGTGGCCAAAAATAGTTAGAAAGTTTGATTTATGTCCAAAACCCGTCGACAGGTTTACTTCCATTTGGTGTTTATTAAATCCTCAGATGTCTGAAATGAATATATTTTATGAGCCAGGAGGCAGACGGACAGAAGGGCGGATGAATAACAACGATTTAACTTTACTTCTTTTTGTTGAGCAGAACGATTTTAATATACTTAATTTGATGTAGATCTAGATCTAGATGTGACTGCGTCCTCATCGTGTGGAATTTCAGGGCGACGATCTTTTTTCTTTATTCGTCATGGAAAATGTCAGTTTTTCCATCACACACAGTGTAAACATCAGTCCTCACTGAGTGCAGATTACATCTATCTGCAATCTTTATAGATTGTGCTAAAATGAAGTCCATTATTATATAATGTTTTTTATGTCATGTTAATCTCAAAAAAGTGAGTAGACCCCTCACGTTTTGCAACCTGTGAAGCTCTGCTGAACTCTTAAGGCAGCGCTGGAACACAGAATATTGACACTTTGGGCCAATTTGGACATTTTCATTTAGGGGTGTCGTCACTTTTGTTGCCAGCGGTTTAGAAATTAACGGCTGTGTGATGTGTTATTTTGAGGGGACAGCAGATTTACACTGTTATACAAGCTGCACGCTCACTGCTTTACACTGTTATACAAGCTGCACGCTCACTACTTTACGCTGTTATGCAAGCTGCACGCTCACTACTTTACACTGTTATACAAGCTGTACGCTCACTACTTTACACTGTTATACAAGCTGCACGCTCACTACTTTACGCTGTTACGCAAGCTGTACGCTCACTACTTTACACTGTTACGCAAGCTGTACGCTCACTACTTTACACTGTTACGCAAGCTGCACGCTCACTACTTTACACTGTTATACAAGCTGTACACTCACTACTTTACACTGTTATACAAGCTGTACGCTCACTACTTTACGCTGTTATACAAGCTGCACGCTCACTACTTTACACTGTTATACAAGCTGCACGCTCACTACTTTACACTGTTATAAAAGCTGCACGCTCACTACTTTACACTGTTATACAAGCTGCACGCTCACTACTTTACACTGTTACGCAAGCTGCACGCTCACTACTTTACACTGTTATACAAGCTGCACGCTCACTACTTTACACTGTTATGCAAGCTGCACGCTCACTACTTTACACTGTTATGCAAGCTGCACGCTCACTACTTTACACTGTTATACAAGCTGCACGCTCACTACTTTACACTGTTATACAAGCTGCACGCTCACTACTTTACGCTGTTATACAAGCTGTACGCTC
>NW_025738793.1:0-3154 GCF_021292245.1 Micropterus dolomieu
AGGAGGAGTTTGTTAAAGTACGAAGTGTGTAAATCATCCAAAATTTGACGTAAAATTCAAAATGGCCGACTTCCTGTTGGGTTTAGGCTATGGCTCCAAGAGACTTTTTTGTGCGTCTGGACAAGATACACGTACCACAGAAAATTCGTGCACGTAGGTGAAACGTGCGGCGGGGGCTGCTTCGTTAAATGTCACTTTCTGTTGCCAGCAGGTGGCGCTATGACTGTGGGTGAATGTCGGCATGTACATGTGTTCAGGGCGGGACTCTCATCCTACATGTACACTTTGGTCCGGATGTGAGCATGTACACTGAAGTTACAACAACTTCCTGTTTCATTGCGAATCATGGACGCCACAGACACGGCCATTATATATATATATATATATATATATATATAATCTTAGCAAATTCAATAGGGACCTCGCACGGTCGTGCTCGGGCCCTAATAATAATCTTTACAAATTCAATAAGGACCTCGCACGGTCGTGCTCGGGCCCTAAATAATCTTTACAAATTCAATAGGGACCTCGCACGGTCGTGCTCGGGCCCTAAATAATCTTTACAAATTCAATAGGGACCTCGCACAGTCGTGCTCGGAACCTAATAATACTAATAGGACAGAAAAAACTAAAATGACTGAAATGACTAAAGCTACGCTAAAGTACTTTTGAATTTCTTTTGACTAACATCAGACTAAAACACCCAGACTTTTAGTCAACTAAAACTTATAGTACACAGTTGACTAACTAGGACAAAAACTGACAAGGACATTTGACACAGGACTAAGACAAAGTTTTAAAATGGCTGACAAAATTAACACTACCCAGCAGACCAAAGGTTTAAAGACTCTTGACATGTTCAGGAGCCCTAACACCAGATAAGGGATAAGTATTCAATGTTTTTGAATGGCTAATGACATCACTCAGGTAATTAACCGTTTACCTGAGAATCCCCTGTGTACATTACAGGGTTTCAGTGTACGCCTGCTCTGGTTAATGTTTACCTCACACACTGACAACGTCAAATCACAAAGGTTAAAGGACTCATTTTTTCCTGACAGTCACAGCGGTGAGAGAGGAGGAGGACATCAGGGATTACCATGGCGGCCATCACAGAGTTCCAGAGTAAGTCTTCCCACAGTTGCTCTCTTCAGTGTTATGCTGAAGCAGTCTAAGTCATGGAGCACAGAGCAGTGGCCTGACTTCACAATACATGGATGTGCTTGTGGAGAGAATGCATTTTAAGGTAAAGACTACAAGATTAACAGGCAAGGGTAGCATTTCATGTGGTAAATTCACTTTGAGTTTAACCAGTTATTAGTGTGAGTGCCACAGAGGAACTGTGTTGAATGAAAGAGAATCAGAATCAGAAGGAGCTTTACTGCCAAGTACTGTTTTACACATACGAGGAATTTGCTTTGGTGATAAGGTGCTACACGTAGACAAACATACACTTGACATAAATAAATGTAGAAATATATAAATATGGAATCGACAATGCAAGTTATATAAGAATATTAAAAAGAATAGAGAAAAATAAGTGCTGGTATGTTCTAATCAATGTTCTTTACACTTGTCCTGATTCTTCAGTACTGACTGTTTTGATTCCTAAGTGTTGTAAAAAAGGATTACAACTATGTCTACCCACAATGCCCTCCCTTAAGCACTGAATCAGCCAATAGCAGGCCTTTCTCTACAGATTTCTTCAGAGAATGTTTCTATAATTAATGAGACACTGATGTCGTCTGTATTCAGTTAAGCAGGTTCAGTACAGTTAAAACACTAGACCCCAGCATGTTTAAAATCCTGGAGTTGATTGAAGTGCTGTTTTACTGGGAAATATAATGAATGACACTGTCTTATGGTTTCCTCAGTAGATAGACTATGGATTGCAAAAACATTACATCTAATCCAATCCAATGAAAAAGACCAAAGACAACACTGGATGTATTTACTAACAAGTAACTAGCAAGTCCTGTGTGCTAGCTTCAAGTTAGGACAACTCTACACCCTCTGATATCAAAGTGTGAGACATGTTTTAATCCCTGTGGCTAAAAGGCACATTGATTGACTGAAAACGGCATTATTATATAGAAAATGTATTTGAACTGTTTATATTGACCAATTGAGCTGTAATTGTTTTACTGTGTATCTTCCAGAGATGGGTACTGGTCTGGTCGGATTCGGTTTATTTTTCCTGCTTATTGGTGTGCTGCTGTACTTTGACTCTGTCTTGTTGGCCTTTGGGAATGTGAGTAAACACACATCTGCTCTGTGTCACCATCACACCTTCTCTTGTCTCATATCAACAATCACAACCATTGAGACAATTTTCGTGGTCATTATGAATGACGTCTTTCACATTACACATAGGCCGTTGATCAAAGTAAAGTATTCGTTAGAGCAGCTTTAATCTTTGGTCATGTGGCTTACAGGTAGGCATAGTGTGAGAATGTTTTGTTTGATTGCCCTTTTTGCAGATCCTGTTTCTGTTGGGTTTGACATTCATCATCGGCTTCAGAAGGACAGCCCAATTCTTCTTCCAAAGACACAAGTTTCGAGGTTCTTTCTTCTTTCTTGGAGGCGTGTCTCTGGTGTTGTGCCGTTGGCCAATCATTGGAATGTTGGTGGAGAGTTACGGCTTTGTGCTTTTATTCAGGTAAGTCCAGCTAGATATTTGTGAGAAAAGGGCTTCTAATGAGTCTGTCTCAAAAAATGATAATAATAATAATAATAATAATAATAATGATTAAAGCTGCAAGCAGCGTTGGGCGGGCCCTCGCACTTGTAGCGCGTCCGCGCGTGAGCCGGCCGAGTTGCATATTCTGGAGCTCTGCCGGTGCGGCTGTGAATTTCCTACGCGGTTCCGACGCCGCATGAAGGTGTTATATGTCACTTCCTGTGTCCCCTATGTGGAGCTACATAGCACTTGCCGCTATGAATATAAATCGGTATTGGCGTGTAGATGTCTGCGGGGTGGGAGAGTTATCAAGCACGTAAAGTTTGTTTCAGATGTGAACATGTACACTGAACAATAATGTACCCAAACAATAAAATAAATTCCTTTTATATTTCCCTGCCTTGTTGTTTATGTGTACATACAGAGGAAGAATGTGAGAACAGCACACATTTCATCGTTACTGTGTGTTAGAGC